>NC_056476.1:32520003-32806123 GCF_008729295.1 Plectropomus leopardus | reverse complement strand
CAAGGCATAGCAACTGCTTGTTTTCTGCAATAAAGCACAGAACTAAGGGGGAAGCCTAAAAGAGCCTTATAAATTAGGGTGAGCCAATGTGCGTGTCTGCGAACATTCAGAGAGGGCGGGTGAGACGGCTGCATCCATTGACAAATCTCAGTGCTGAATGAAAAGTCCAAGGACTGAAGACATATGGATGACGTACGTAAATAAAGCATATCCCCATAGTCAAGAATGGACAAGAAGGTCGCTGTTACGAGTTTTTCTCTGACATTGAGAGAGAAGCAGGTTCTATTTCTCAAAAAAGAATCCAAACTTCACCCGGAGTTTAGTGACCAGATTATTTATATGTGCTTTGAATGGAAGCTCCTGAGCAAGGATATAACCTTACTACTTGTAATTTAAAGCCTGCTCTATAGGTGTTCCTTTAGATGTCATAATATTTGCAATGTTTTGTAGTAGCACCTTTGAATGAGAGAAAACCATGAGCTTGGTTTCATTTGTGTTTAAAACCAATTTGACATCATATAAACGAGGGTTGATGACATTAAAAGCAGCTTGTAAAAAACTCAAAAGCCTGAGTGAGTGAGGCTGAACAGCAATAAATAATGGTGTCGTCAGCATAAAATGATACATTGCATTTGACAAGTTGTTACAGAGATTGTTTATGTAGATTAAAAATAAAATGGGTCCCCACACTGAACCTTGGGGCACCCCTTTGGTAATGTTCAGAAAATAAGAGGTAGTTCCAGCTGCCTGAACACATTGAGTTCTGTTGGACAGGTAGTTGGCGAACCAGGCTGCTGCATGCTTCGATAAGCCTATGTGATGTAGGGCTTGTATCAACAGACTATGGTCTACTAAATGCTTTTGACAAATCAATGAAAAGAGCAACACAATATTTTTTGCTGTCCAGAGCCTCAATTAAATCATTTAGGACCTTCAGCGCAGCTGTAACAGTACTGTGCTTTTTTCTAAAACGGGAGTGGAGATAAAATATTATTCTATTCTAAAAATTCCTTTAGCTGATAGGTGATGATTCTCTCAAGCAATTTAGCTAAAATACATAATGTAGAAATTGGTCTATAGTTGTTTAATCTTGTGGGTTCACCTCCTTTTAACAGGGGAAGAATAAAGGCAGACTCCCAGATTTTAGGAATGTTATTGCTGTTAAGACTCAGGTTAAAAATATGTGAGAGAGGCTCAGCAATAAATTCAGCAGCCAACTTTAAGAAAAAAAGGGTTCAGTGTTATCAGGTCCTGCTGCTTTATATGTGTCCAGCTTTTTTGTGCGTTGTTTACCTCAGAAACAGTTACAGGCATAAACTCAAACGGACAAGTGATGGGTCCACACACAGCCTGCGGAGTTAAAGGTGTGTTTACACTAGCCAGACCAGTACTTTTTGGTTCAGGGTTTAGCAACTCAAATAAGGATCCAGCAGAAATAAAATGATCATTAAAGCAATTTTGTATAGCTGTCTTATCAGTGTACCAGATGGAGTGATTAAAGAACTTGGCAGGTCATTAGTTGATTTAAAGAAGATTTTATGACTTTCCAAACTTTTTTGGGATCACTAACATTTTTTATGGATTCATTTAAGTTAAAGTTAGACTTGGCACTCTTAATAAGGGAAGTACATTTATTTTAAAGCTGGCCAAAGCTTAGCCAGTCTTCCTCTGTCTTTGTTTTCTGGGCCCTGGCCCAACAATGTCTTTCTCTTTGAGGAGGTTTCCAATTTCAGAGGAAAACCAGGGACTATTTCGGCCCTTCACCCTAAATTTTCGAAAAGGAGCATGTTGCTCTATATGATGGAATTCATCATAAAAATATTCCAGAGCCAACTCTACATCATCAAATAGAGCAACTCTATTCCACTCAAAGCAGCTAGGCCATACATAAAAGCTGAGATGCAAAAGTTTTTAATATCTCTTTTGCATATAATATTAGGGCTTGACTTTGGAAGCTTGGAGTTTCTTATAGCTGCAATGATACAATGATCACTCAGGTCGTTGGCAAACACAACTGTATCCGTGTATTTGAGGGGAGCGTTTGTTAAGATAAGGTCAATGAGGGAGGAGTTTTGATGGGTTTTTAGTATTGGGCCGAGTCAAGGAACTGATCAATTGAGTCAAATTTAGTGAGTCACAGACATCTTTAAGATTATCAGATGAGGCAGTCAACCGATCAAGATTTAAACCAACAGAAGCTCACTGGAATTAAACCCATTCAAGCAAGATGCAAGAGAGGCGAGGGCATCAGGGGAGGCTGAGGGGAGGTCTGTATAAACCTATGATTGTGAGAGATTGGCCATGGGAGAATTCTAACCTCAGGGCAAGGAATTCACATTGTTTGGTGATGGAGAGTGAGGATAACTGGGTAACATGAAATTTATTTTTTAGATATATTGGCACTCTTTCACCTTTTCAAGGGTGATCACACCGGAAGACATTATACCCATCGATAGCAATGTCCTTGTCAGAGACTGCTTTGCTTAGCCATGTTTCTAATGAAATAAGGATGTCTGTATTGGTTGACTGAATCCAGATTTTGACAGCATCCAGTTTTGGGAGCAGACTTCTAATATTTAAATGAATCAATCCTATGCCTGTCCTGGCTCTGAATTCATCAGGAGTACTAATATTATTTAAAGCAGGGCCTGGATTAGGATGTACATTGCCTGATAGCAGGAGTAAAAGAAAAATTAAAACCCTTCGTTTCATATTGTGAGATGAACCAATAACAACATTATCTGATTCCATGGTGTCAATAAATTCAGTGAAAGTAAAACATCTTTTTAAAACAAAAATACAACATAAACGAAGCTGGGTTAAATTATTTAAGACTGTCCTACAGGAAGACATCAATAACAGCACTGATAATTCAGTAGCTTCTGAGGACCAGGTTATTGTTATAGTGTTTGGCAGAGTCAGAGGTTGGTGGGGCACTTGGTCAGGTACACCACGGAAGAAAACCAGGGACAGTGAGAATGGTAAACACATTGTAAAATTGTTTCACTAGCCACCCAGTTAAGGTAAGTAAATTTTAGAAAACAGGGGACTAGAGATAAGGGAGAAGGAAAGTCACCTGCAGGAGCACACTGGATAATGTTGGAGTAGTAGCACCATCTAGCTAGTTAGCAGAGGCTCAGGCTGCAGCAGGTGGAAGCCAGGCTAAGCTAGCACAAGTACAGGCAGTAGCAAGAGAAGGCAAGGCTAGCTATCAGAGGTCCAGACTGTAGCAGGTGGAAGGCCAGGCTAAGCTAGCAGAGGTCCAGGCTAGAGTAGGTGGAAGGCCAGGCTGAGGCTAGCACGGCACCAGGCTAAGGCTAGCAGGGCTCCAGGCTGTAGCAGGTGGAAGGCCAGGCAGGGCTGGCAGGGGTCCAGGCTGTAGCAGGTGGAAGGCCAGGCTAAGCTAGCAGAGGTCCAGGCTGTAGAATGTGGAAGGCCAGGCTAAGCTAGCAGAGGCCCAAGCTGTAACAGGTGGAAGGCCAGAAAAACTAGTAGAGGTCCAGGCTGTAGCAGGTGGAAGACCAGGCTACGGCTGGCAGTGGTCCAGGCTGTAGCAGGTTGAAGGCCAGGCCACGGCTAGCAGAGATCCAGGCTGTAGCAGAAGGAAGGCCAGTCTGAGGCTAGCATAGGTCCAGGCTAGTTAGCAGAGGCCCAGGCTGTAGCAGGTGAAAAGCCAGGCTAAGCTAGCAGAGGTCCAGGCTGCAGCAGGTGGAAAGCCAGTAGTTTTTAAAAATCCATAAAGCAGTTGGGAAAACTCCTTTTTAGAAGTATTTGGGAGTGAGCCTTCCCCAGTCAGCTGTTTTCCTTAAAACAAATAAAACACACTAAAACTGATGGGGAATCAGAGCACACTGACAAGCAGACAACCAAAGGACAGAGCCGGTGGCCATCTTGGATTTTACAAAATGCACTTCGATAGTTAAGGCTGGTCTATTTTGATGCAGAAAGAATATAGTAGTTATAATTATTTCTGTAATAGTGGTATTTAAATTGCTCTAATTTTACTGTAAGATGTTTTGTTGGAATACTAGATTTGAGGTTTATGACTGTAACAAAGAGTATCTGTTTTGTTAAGTGACTTAGATTTTACATTGTTTTATTTATTTTGCTGTTGGATTGCTAAATGTAGATTGTACTACATTCCTTTTACTTGAGTGGAACAAGCTCATGCATTAATTTTATTTTGGAGAGACTTTACATCAGACTGTAAAACACAGATTACTAGTTAAGACTGGGCTTTTTTTGTTGGGGAATAATGTCCTGCATTGTATGGCAAGTTTCAAAATGTCATTTTCAGTAAATTTGTTGTTCTATTTATTGAGTAATAAACAAATAATAATTAGATCAATTTAATAATAAAATAATCGATAGATTAATCGATAATAATCATTAGGTGCAGCCCTAATGTTGATGCAGAGGTGCTGGATAGTTAAGAACAATGGTGTTGCATGCATGTGTCCAGAACAAGAGTTAGAGCTTCTGTAATGTGGGTGTAGAGAAAATTAAAAGGTAGATGAAAAATGTGAAAAGTATTCCCAATCTTGAAGGTAGTCATCAACAAGCATTGAGTCTAGAAACTTAACTAATTGGCCTCCACATATTTACATCAACACACTTAAAGCTGGATTGGAAACACACCCCTTTTGTTAGTTGAACTTTTCGGTCACTACAGCCTCAAATGAGTTCAGTGGGTTTGAACTATAACATGAAGTCCAACAAGGAAATGTATTACACTCTGAATGTTTGTTCAAGACCCATATCAGCTTTGAAACTGAACATTTCTTCACCTCTCACAATAATATAAAAAAATACACTTCAAATAACAATTGAACATTTGTTGCGGGGCTTTGTGAGAAGTGTGCAATATCTTGTAATATATAGGTAAGCTAGAACCTGAGATTGTGGCGGAATGTTTTCACTGTGACATCACACTTACATCAAAGACAGATGACATTACCATACATCCAGAGTTCCAGAACTTTCAACTGCTTCTGATTGTGATTGGGTCTGTTTCTGTTATTTATGTCATAGTTTAAAGGTTGATTCCAACCAAATACTTTAATTCATTATCTATAGTTTTAAAGGTTGAGTTCACACAAATACTACTTTCTTCCATGTATTTATGGTTTTAAAGACTTATTCCATCCAAATACTACTTTGCCTTGCAATCCACCTCGGTCACCAAGTCTTGCATTGTATAATTAGCAGAATCAGCTTATTATAGTCAGGGTAGAAAAATGAATGTTCAGTTGAGACCTCCATGTTAAAAGTGCCCTGAGAGACAAACAGAGACTTCTGTTATGGTTTGGTTTGATATAAATCAAACTGACTAGATCTCAACCACATATTTTAAAGGAAAAAAAAGAAAAACGCAAGACACAAGGATGACTCTGAGGGCAGGCCATACATATTGTAAACAAAAAAACAACAACAACAACAACAACAACAAGCAAACAATGATAAAAACAATTAACACCAAGGAATAAACATTAAAATAACCAATAAAACACAAGTTATTCAGTAAGTGTAGTGATTCCATCTCCAGTCCATCAGACCTTAATGACTCTGAAAGTGAGAGAGAGAGAGAGACAGAGAAGAGAGAGAGAAAACCAAATAGAAAGTTTTTTTTTTTACTTTTCCTGACCCTTCAATATTCAAACTTCAGATTGTGAAGTAGGTAAAAGCACTGCTCACCTCTTGAATGGTTGTCCTTCTGTCTTCAATTGTTTTTGTATACCTCAGTTAAATTCTTTCACTTCACTGAATCAGAGAAACAAACAACATAACCATTGCTGCGTTAACAAAAATATTTTATTAATTTTATGTATTTTTTAAAAAAATACATTCTCTGTCATTACCTCTGATCATAAACTGGAACAGAGAGATACACCTGTTCAGCCTCCTGCAAGGACAGACTCTGTAGCCCAGCCAGGCCATGTATGATGGCCTACCAATAGAAAATGACTAATTTTCATTTTTAACATTTTAATAAATACACCATTACACCAATAGAGAACAGTAAGCCACTCTACATTGGTCTGTACACAAGTAGCACCAATAAGCATGCTGGTTATTAAGGCTTTAAAAATCCAGGAGCATGCATAAATACATTACGTGGTCAGGTTTACCTCTGGAAATAGAACACCACAGATAAACTACACTTCATCTGTGGAGCTTAGATGTGTTGGTGTTCTATGCAGTACTGACTTCAGATGGGCAAAAAAGAGTGTCCTGTTGTTCCTTAGTGTCAAGGTAGACAGGCACCTGGTATGAGGGCTTTTGAGGAAACCACTTAGAAGGCTTTGTGTTTAGTACACCCTACGAGCAAACCAAGGTACAGAAACAATAATTTTGTGGGACATGGATTTTTCAGACATGGTTTTAACATGCGTCCTAAGTGATCCAGTCAAAAGTGGACAACCTAAAGTGCAGGTGTGAACCCACTCAAGACGCATTTAAGATCTGATCGCTCAGAAGTCAGACCACATTCAGAGGTGGTCTGGTGGTCTTTTAGCAGTGTATACAGACGTGTACTAGGCCTCATTGAAAGACAGCCTACTTACCATGACACCCTGTAAAAAGAAAAAGAGACAGCATAATTGGCCAAACAAAACATTTTCATGTAATTTCACAATCAAATTAGGTCTACACCTAACTGTTTCATCATCTGTCCAGGATTAAGCTTAGTTTGTGTCTCTGAAATCACTTCATATAGGCTTTACGTTAACATGACCAAACCAACCGTGGTAATATGGAGTGTAGGTCTGCAAAATAAAAAGCCCTCTGACATCTCTGACTGCATACATCAATTTATGTGCCCATGCACTGGAACTCCAGCTACAAGATGGTTGAGCGAGACCGTGAACAGAATTCTACTAGTTACTTAGCACAAACAGAAAGGGCCCACAAAACAAATATATTGTCAGTCTGACTGAACACCGAGGTGAGCATTACAGAGTGTGATTGAGATTATGAAGCCTCCGAAGACGATCACTACAATACTGAGCACTAAAACAAGACCACCAGTTTACGTGATCTTACCACTCTAAACAATGATCCTCGAATCCGTGAAACAAAATGATGATGACACTCCCACTTTCAGGGAAATCAAAGTGAGCCAGTAGAGAAAATCTGCAAACCAGATATTCTGACCTGGATCTTGACAACTTCTTCACAAGTTCACTGCACTTGATCCATGGTTAAATAAGCTTCCTCATCAGGATCCGGCCTTTCATTTGAAAATCTGTGAAGATATTCTCATCCCAGAAGTTCTGAGCAGAGCAGAACAGGTATGCATTATATAATTATTTCAAACTACAAGAGATGTATAAGAGGTCCAAGTCCAAAGGGAGCCAGCCTGTCCATGGACTTCATCACAGCGCCCAGTCCAGTTCCCCTCACAGCAGAGCCACAGGCAGCATCTCCCCCTCTACCATAGAGGTCCCAAGTCCAAGAAGAGCCAGCCTGATTTGCAGCAGCAGTTGAAGGACAAAGTGTACACCTACACTGATCATCATCATTATTATATATATATATATAAATATATATATATTATATATATATATATATATATATATATATATATATTAACTATGTAAGAATACCTCTGTTAAAATGTATTTAATAAATTTATCTTGTCCTCACTGATATATGAAGACATAAATGCAGCAGAATAATATCAGTGTATAATTGTATTGTATAACTTACCAACAGCTTTTATCAAATGCGTCCTGTGATTGTAATTATTTTGTTGAAACTGTTACAGACAATAACATTTAAATAATTTCTCTTGTCTTTGGTATTAGGTCCAAGACTGGATGGCTGGGATACCAACACAGGTATATAACTTTTCAAAATCTTTACACTGTACTTAACAGAGTGGTGAAGGGGTGCTTTTTTTGTAGGATAGCTGCAAAGTTAGCTTATTACTGGTTCCCTCATCAATAAGCTTTTTTTCCAATTGGATTTTGGTTTCTCAGTGAAAATAGACTTTGTGATGAAGTTTGTGATACGGACATGTTTTGTTCAGCAGGGTAACCCTCAGTTGTTAGCAATAAAAAGCTAAAGTTTAGCTATAAACAAACTACATCACGGTCACATGACTTACACATCATCACCACAAAGTGTCTTAATGCACAATTACTGTGCAGGTTTTCTATAAACAGATCAGTTGATAAGTTGTAAATTTAGAGTTAGAATAGTTTATGTTTGTGGTTGGCCATAAACATTTTTTAGTTCACTTGTGGAGAGTTTAATGCTGTGTTTCATGTCACAGAAGTAAATGTGTAAACATCTTTGTCTGTGTTAACCATAGATCTTATTTCAAGAAGTAAAATGAAAACCCTTTTAAATAACTGACTTAATTGTTTTAGGACTCTTTATTTCACCACTGTGTATTCACTGGAACAGTGGGAAGAAATTTTAATTCAGACTAACTGAATGAAATGTTGGCACAAACTGAACCTTTTGTGAACATTTCTGTAAAGGCATATTTGTACATCTATACACAGCTTCTTGAGTTCAAACATCTCTGTTACGCAAGTAACCACTCCCTAATTTTTTCAGCACATCCTTGGCATCGACATTTCCCTGTTTAGATGCTCTATGTGCAATCCCTAACAATAATCCCATTTCCCTCTCTGCTTTAGAAATGTAAAAAATAATATCCATGATACACACATGCACATTAACCACATACTGGATGCCCATGTTTGCATTCCAGCATTTTAAAAGTTGTTTGCTTTATTGATTAATTCACAGGGGCGAGTCCAGTGGGTGGCCTCGGGTAGCATGTGCTATCCCTAAAATCTGATTGGCCACCCCATTATCCTAAACAATGATTGGCTACGTGCCCAGTCAGGAGCAGGGTTTTGTTTGAACTGTTTGATGCAAAGTTACCTAATAGGTCACACACACACACACACACACACACACACACACACACACACACAGTTAGCTTTTTTGCTGCTGTTTGACGCAAAGTTACCTGAAAGGTCACACACATGTCATCTGCTAATTGTAGCTTCTTTGCTGCTTTTTACCGCTTGTTGCGGTTTTGTACAAATTTTATCTCGCTCCTGGATTGACCTGAAAGATGTGAGTAGACTTTTGGTACACATACTGTGCCATTGGCTAAACAGGCTCCATACTGCAAGGTTTTTTTTTAAGTGTGTGAGTTCAAGTGTATGAAGATCTGTTATCAGTTGTGCTAAATGTGGAAAAGTTAGTCTGGAGCCCTACATAATTAAATGTATTGTGAAAGATATAAAATGACGTGCGCCATGCAAATATTAGAGCATGAAAAGACATCAGAACATTGAGGATTTTGTCCAGAAGAAAAAATCAAAAACAGCAGAACAGGCCAGCAGTGTGTCAGAGAATGAGAGCCAGCTTGGTAGGGATACAGGTAGAGGTACAGCAGGAGCATCTAGCTTCAGCTGTACACAGGGGTATGTACATTCCTGTTAAGTTAGCAACAGATTTCTCTTGAGTAAGCACTTACTTGATGGCATTGCTATACCAATAACATTGTAGTTAATTGCCAGACTGAAACTAGAAGTTAAGGTACGCCATATATTACATTTCTATGGTGCCACTTTGTTGTGATTGGTAGGTCTATTTATATTTTAAATTAAACTTTAAACACAGGTATTTAACACACTTATGGGTAGTAATTAAAGTTAATATAGGGAGTGGAGACAAAAGCCTAAATGAATGCTATTCTGCTCTGTGTGTGTGTGTGTGTGTGTGTGTGTGTGTGTGTGTGTGTGTGTGTGTGTGTGTCTGAGGGAGGATAAGAGGAGGTGGCTAGCACTGGCTGGATCTGATAGATCAGTTCCTCAGCTGATGCGTCGAAGAAAGTAAAAATTATGATCAATTACAGCATAACAAGCATAAACACCATAACGACATGTTGATCAAAAGTTAGATCAAGTCAGTTTGATTTATAAAGCCCATAATCACTAATTCCAATTTGCCTCAGAGGACTTTACAGCATACATCATCTCTCTTAATTTTCATGAAGTCTTGAGTCCTAAATCTGATATTCTACCAAAATATAAATTATAAATATTAAATTCCCGAACAAAAAGTATTCAAAAAGCTGACTCAGCTCAACTAAACCCATCCGATGCATTATGAACAAATTAGACCATTTGTCCAGTTTGATTAATGTGATGCTGATGTCTGAGTGCATTCATAAAGTGAACTGAAGGTCGCCATGTCCGAGTAACAACAACAAACTTCGTTACTTTGTCTGTTTAATGTTTGCAAACAGAAAACAGAACTTCCGCAACGACAGAAGCGAGGGAGGGAATGCTTGTCTTTTCCTGCTTCTTCTCGGGTGGCTTCGGCCACATTTCTCATTTTCAGGATTTTAACCCCTTCAATACCAGTTTATTTTAACTATGCCATTTTTTTTTTGTTTGTTTTTGTTGGGTTTTTTTTAAAAGAAACAAAACAATAAAAAGTGGTTAGGAGATTTCCATATTCCATATTCCAAATATTTATTTTTTTGTTGTAGTTGTTAATTATTAAAGTCTAGGATATGTCAATGATTAGTAGTAATATGGACTTTTATGCATTCATATTTTTGTGTTATGCCAGTTTTCTTTGTTTTTCTAAAATGAAAGCTACACTTTTAACACGTTTGTGCAAGTGCAATAAAAATAGTACATTATAAAATATGTATTTATATGACATTTATATGCTTTTGTTTTTAGTTATTGACAGTTTTCTCCACCAATGAGAAAGCCAGGACATGGCCACCGTGCCCCATTGGCAGCTGCGGAGAGAGACGGATACAAGTACACAGATGGAACACGTCGGACATAAGGAAAGGAGGATGGGGAGCCACAAGGACAGTGGGCACGAGAAAAGGAGCATAGAGAGCATGAGGAGCATGACATAAAGAGAGATGTGGGCGAGACACGAGGACACAGGAGGAGCATGAGGAGAGACAGTGCCCCGGAGGCATTAGAAGAACAAATGGGATTGGAGACCATAGTGAGCGTCAGCCACCAACAGGATAGAGACAGACCTGAACTCTAGCCATCAGTAGAGGAACCCCAGAGTGTCACGACACAAAGTACATGAGTGAGGAGCTTTGCCCGGCGGTGTGAATACTCTTTAGAGGAAGTAGTAACACTCTGGTACATGTGTACAGCTGTTCAATAGTTCTGTGTGTAGCCTAAACTGTATTGGTGGTATGTTTTTTTTCTGTCTTCGGCAGGTGGTCTGCCCTGCAAGAGAGTCAGCTTGCCCTGAGCTGAGCGGAGCCGTGGCAGGCTAGACTCCACAAGGAGAAATGGCCAGCACAGCCAAGGGCAGCAGAACAACACATTCTGGTGGGCTTTTGGCTCTCCCCATCCCTTGTTTTGGGACTTTTATTCATTTTTAGCCTCCTGCATTTTAAGTGGTGGACTTTAGCTCCTCGCCCCTTTTCTCTGGACTTTCACTTTTTGTTAGCCAACTTTTACCTAGATACATTTTAGGACTATTTAATTATTAATTTGTTGTGGGATTCATGTGGTGCACTGTAAAGATAGCAGTCTTGGTAAAAAAAAAAAAAAGTCCATATGTTTGTACCGGTTTGTTTGTTTTCCTCCTTGGTAATTGCCACTATTACATGATCTCAGGTCTGCCCCTGGTACTCCAGCATAGCACCGGAGGCAGGGAGGCATGGCCCTTGACCTGGCCCACACCAGGCCCCTTATTTTTCGTTGTTTTTGCACAGCCTCAGACATTGTATCAAATGAGGGTAGATCAGGAACTTTCAGCCTCAGAACAAAATAATGAATCTTATGCCAGAGTAGCCCTAGTGTACATAGAGGCAGTAGCTGTTTTGAAGTTGAATGAGCGTGTCCTTTTACTGGAGCACTTTTTCAATTGCATTGTACCTGATGAAATAACAGACTGTCTCACATTACTAATACCAAAGGAGGGCCTCACCTTGGATGATATTAACAATTCCATTCTACATTTCACGTACAAGTGACCAGATCAATCTGCCTCATACATTGCCACAAAATCTCTCAAGCAGGAAACCAATCATGCCCATGAAAATTAGAGCTTGTTAAGATGGCTCCCATTTCTATTTGGGCCAAAGATTCCTGAGCATGATCCAGCAAGGCAAGTCTTGTTGGACCTAAAACACTTTGCTGAGCCTGCAGTTGCCCCATTCCACAATGACAAGTCTATTGCATGCCTTGAGAGCAAAAATCTAGACTATTGACAAAAGTATCAAAAGGCATTTCCTGACAAAAGACTGCTGCCCAAACACCACTACATCGGACATTACCCAAAACTAATCATGCTTTTTGGGCGGCTTGTGAGACTTTAGATACTTAGGTTTGAGGCAAAGCACAGTTTCTTTAAAAGGGTAATCAAACACACTAGTTGCTTTTAAAAGGTGCCTCTCACACTGGCTGTGAAACATTAATTTATGACTGGGTACAACTTGTTGTCTCCAAGTAATGATAAACCAATGCTGGCTGTGTCAGGCGACAGCTGGCAGTGCATTCTCAGACTAGGGGAGACGTCAGGCAAGGAGGCCTGGGGTACAGGGATCCTCGCTACGGCAAGTGAATGGAAATGAGCGGCCTCCCACCCTGAATTCGGAGAAGAATTGTATCAACTCTTGAGGCCAGTTAAACACACGAGCCTTTGACAAAGCTTGTATACAAAACTATATTGTAAATTAAATGTTTGATTGTACAGAGAATTTGTCTGTGTTTCATTATTTAAAGTGCACTTTCATACAGTATGGTCATCCACTCCTCAAAGGTACAGAGGAAGTCATGTGGTCCACCCTCTTCCAGCTCTTGGTGGCACCCAGGAGTGACTTAACATCACGGAGATGACAACATTAAGAGATTTTACTGACAACTTTAATCATTGCGACGGAACAAAAGTGGAAGATTCTTATGGTCTGACACTGTTGGCTGCTGCTTGTCCTGGTAGTGCTGTGGATAGTGCTGCCGCTTTGCAACAAGAGAGTTTGCGATACAAGCCAAAGATACAAGACTTGACAAACAGAAAGGACCAGTACTACTCAACGAAGTTACTGTCGTCTCAACTCAGGAGACCAACAAACTTACATGCTGCAGAAATACACCGTAATTGTTTCAGCCCTACAATGAATGTCAAGATTCAATATATTAACCATGACAGTTAACCAAACACTTATACAACAAATGAATCAAAACTGGAGAGAGACTACCAAATAAGGGGACAAGAAACGAATACCGGAGAAAATCAAGGCCTCCAAGAAGTTGGACATCAAAAATCACAATCTGCTGTGCCAATTTCACATCAAATCTGGATTGCACAGATGTCATGAGAAGGACTCAGTTGTTAGAAATGAGTTGGAAACAAGCGAAAAACTGTCCCGACAAGACGGAAATGTATTATTGCTTCGTGGGACTGGTTCCAGCTAAAGAAAAGGGAAATGGCAAGGATGCCGTGCACTTTGATACAGTATGGCAACCGCTTAGAAAAGATTTAGGTACAGAAGAACCCGAAAAAGACAAACAGTCTGCATTTGCCAATGTCCTCATGAGAGACAACAGCAAAGACATTTTTCCGCCAGTTTATCCAGATTTTAAAAACAAGATGAAAAGGCCTGGTGCTCCGCACACCAATCTGGACCAAAGTGGACCGACCAACAAAACAGCAATACACAGTGAAGAAAATCTGATTAAGCAACTGGATGACTTTCTACACCAAAATGGGATGACGGCGGAGCATATTTTAATCTATACACTTAATAGCCCATGTTTAAAACGGGAAAAGCAAATTGTTCCTTGAATGTTTCAGCTTTTACGCAAAGCCCTTGAATGGCATGAACATTATGACGTTTCTACTGATGTGGCATTCACAAAGTTTTGGGGACTAAGTAGTCCAAATTATTTAAAAAATCTCAACTATTCCATCATCTCATGTCCCAGCAGTCACTGTCCTTCAGATATTATGAAATGCAAGGACTACTACTTACTTTTTTCATTGTAAAAAGTCCCCCCAAATTTACCTCTTCATTTTGGATTATGTTTTCATTATAAAAGTCCCCCAAATTTACCCCTCATGTTGGAGTATGTTTCCCATTATAAAAAGTCTCCCCAATTACCTCAAATTTACTTCTTAATTTTGGATTTTCTTCATTTTTCAATATTAAAAAATTGAACCTTGTATTTAACCTTGTATAACGCAGACCTATAATTAAAACAAATAAACAGCACTAAGCTTTTGCAATTACTACTTCGAGGTCTCGTCACCAATCTGAAAAAAGTAAGTTGTGGTTTTGGGGCACTTCGGTTAGCCTCTGCGATCTTTCTCCCCTCTGTCCAGAGGTGAGAAGAACGCAGAGGCCGTGAGCCCCCACGCCACAACAAGGCAGTGCTCATGTGTAGTTTTTTTTTATTATTTTTTATATCATTACACACAAATACATGTACTATTTTAAAATCATTAACCCTAAACCAGAAGTACTAAGAGGTGAAGCCCGATTTTCCGAGGAGACCATTTTGAGGGGGACAGCTTCTGTGTTGCTGCTGTCTTTAAAACCATTCAGCTGCTGAGAGACGAGAGCCCTTTGTGACCCGTTCCATCCAAAGACTCCACAGTTCCAATGTGTTTTGAAGGTTTATTGTAACAAAAAGTCAAAAGGGCAAACAAGCAGTCCAAGCAAAAAATGGAAAAATAGTAATGATGGTAAACTGAAATAGATAACAACCGAACGTGGATAAACAAACGTAAGTACGGTCAACAAAAAATATGAGGCGCTCTCTCCCTCTGTGTCTTTCTTTCCTTCTTTCTCTCTTTTTGTTTAAACTCCCGCCACCACACACACTAAGAAAAATAACCACACCCCTGGCTGTGCCCAACACAAATGACGTAATCAATGCAAATAACGTAAAACCTAAAGCAAAATGGCAAGAAATATATTTTAACTGCTACAATACCGGCCCCTAATTATTATAAGTCAAACAATAATAATTACACAATAAATGATAACCACACATACCAGTACATTTCAACATAAAGTTCATTAGGAAAATCTTCTTTCTTCATAAGAATGCTAGACATGCATGAGAAAGAGTGATCCTTATTGTCACTCTGGATCAGTCCATAGTTCATAGTGTATGTGTGTATGTACTGTAGTGCGCAAGGGGCAAAGGTCAAAGTTCAAAACAAAAGACGAAGTCAGTCTGGGTTTCAAAGTTCTTCTGACTCCAATAGAAGGCAGATTTTGTTGATTGGTCTGTTCAGAAATCCAGTCTTGGTCTTGATTCGAACATGACGAACGAGACCTCTTTTATCCAGGATAGTCTCTGTGATTTTTCCAGTCAGCCAGGTGTTTCGAGGTGCTGAATCGTCCATGATGATTACATTGTCTCCTGTTGTGAAGTTGCGTTTGATTTTAAACCATTTCTGTCTTTCTTGAAGTTGTGGAAGATATTCTTTAATCCATCTTTTCCAGAACAGGTCTGACATGTACTGGATTTGTCTCCATCTGCGTCGAGCATATAAGTCGTCCTGTTTAAACTGTCCTGGTGGTAATGAAGGCATGGTTTTGAGGAGAAGAAGGTGGTTTGGGGTGAGTGCTTCAAGGTCGTTTGGGTCTGTCGAAGCCTTGGTGACTGGACGGCTGTTGAGGATTGCCTCAGCTTCACATAAAACTGTGTGAAGGCCCTCTTCATCAAGATTTTGTACATTTAAAGTTGAGTTCAGAACCTTTCGCACTGATTTAATCAGTCTTTCCCAAACGCCGCCATGATGTGAACTAGCAGGGGGGTTGAAAATCCAGCTGATTCCCTTGTTAAGCAGAGCGTTGTGAATCTGACTCTGATTCCAGCTTTCAATTGCTTCTTTCAACTCCCGCTGAGCTCCTACAAAATTGGTGCCATTATCAGATCGAAGTTCTTTAAGCTGACCACGTCTGGCAATAAAGCGCCGAAGGGCATTGATGAAAGAGTCTGTGTCAAGTGACGATGCCACTTCAATGTGAACTGCTCTTATAGCCAAACATGTGAAAATAACACCATAGCGCTTCACAACTTTCCTTCCTTGTTTCACTCCGAAGGGTCCAAAGTAGTCCACTCCAACGTAGGTGAATGGGGGTTCATCTGGAGTGACTCTGTCCAATGGCAAGTCTGCCATCTGCTGTTGACCAGGGGTAGCGTTTACCCGCCGACAGGTAACACATCTTGACAGTATCTTTCTGATCAACACAGTAGCACCAGGAATCCAGTATTTTTGACGCAGGATAGATAACATATGGTTGCGACCACCATGACCCACCTTTTCATGAATGTGTCGCAGAATCAGATCAGAAATGTGGAAATCTTTAGCCAATATCATTGGATGTTTCACCTCTTCTGACATTGCTGCTCTGCTTAAGCGGCCTCCAACACGTAACACGTCTTTGTCCAATATAGGATTGAGTTTATGAATGTGGCTGGTCCGCTTGACGTTCATTCCTTTCCTTAGATTTGCGATTTCATCTGCAAACCTCCTCTTCTGACAGAAGCAGATTATCTCCAATTCAGCAGCAGCCAGCTCCTCCACAGTGAGATGAGGGTTTTTCATAGTCTGAAGATTTCTTGTGTTGTTTTGTCGTAGGTTTCTGTGATGCACGTTGTCTGAGTGAATACCAACATGAGTTGCTTGTTTTCTTTTTCTGCTGAGATACAAAAGCAGTTTCCTAAATCTGAGCATCCATGCTACTGCTCTTTTCAGGTGCGTCCAGGCAGAGAAATGATGGATGAAGTGTGTCACTGGATCCATGTTTTCAGTTGTTACCTGTGTAGCATTTACAGTTATGCTTTTGACTTCAGAGTCTTTTGATGAGATTTTTTCCAAACCATCTGGGTTTTGAGGCCACTTTTCCTGAGACTGAAGAAGAAATTCAGGTCCAGACAGCCATATTTCTTTCTGAAGAAAGGTTTCAACTCTCAAACCTCGAGATGCCATGTCTGCTGGGTTGGTAGCTGTGTTAACAAATCTCCACTGTTGTGCACGTGAGACTTTGTGAATTTCAGTGACTCTGTTGGCCACAAAAGTACGGAATCTGGTGGTTTTGTTGTTGATGTATTTAAGCACAGAGGTGCTATCAGTCCAGAATATGGAATCTGCTAATTCCATTTGTAGCTCTTTTCTCCATACTGTGTCCATCCTGCTTGCCATTGTAGCTGCGGTCAACTCCATTCGAGGGATAGTGGCTGGCTTTAATGGAGCCACTCTTGCTTTTCCCATCACAAAACCACAGTGTGCTTGGCCATGAGTGTTATGTAGCAACAGATAGCTGACAGTTCCATAACCATCTTCGCATGCATCTGAAAAGTGATGTAACTGAGCAGATGCAACAGTTCCAAAGTCTGTGGGTTTCAAACATCTATCAACATTGAAGTTTTCTAACTTATGAAGCTCCTGTATCCATCGCATCCATTCCTGCACAGTGGAATCGGTTAAAGCGTCATCCCAACCAACCTTTTTTCTGCACAGATCTTGCAGGATTTTCTTGGCAGTCAAGACGACAGGTGACAATATTCCAAGGGGGTCATATATTGAGCTCACTGTGGAAAGAATTCCTCTTCTGGTGAGTGGTCTGTCTTTGATGATGATTTTAAACTTGAAGACGTCAGACTGTACACACCATTGTACACCAAGCACTCTCTCCACAGGTAAGTTGTCATAAGCCATATCCAGATTCTTCATCTCTTCTGCCTTTTCTGTTTCAGGTATGGATACCAACACACAACGACTGTTACTTATCCACTTGTTGAGCAGGAAACCTCCTTTGGAACAAATAGCTCGCAGTTCATGATAGAGAGCTATTGCATCCTCTTCTGAAGCCACTGCCGCAAGGCAGTCATCCACATAAAAATTATTCATAATGGTGTTCACAGCTTGAGGGCTGAACTCTTCCATGTTGTCCTCAGCGCATCTCCTCAGTGCAAAGTTTGCACAACTGGGTGACGAAGTCGCTCCAAACAGATGCACTGTCATCCTGTATTCCACCATGTTCTGACTGTAGTCTCCGTCGGGCCACCAGAGGAAGCGCAACAAGTCCCGGTCTTCACTTGGCACCTTGACTTGATGAAACATGGCTTCAATATCTGCAGCGATGACAACAGGTTCTTTGCGGAATCTAGTCAAGACTCCTAGTAGTGTACTGGTCAGGTCAGGTCCCTGTAAGAGCTGAGAGTTCAGTGAAACTCCCTGAAACGTTGCTCCACAGTCAAACACCACTCTCAGTTTCTTCTTTTGTGGATGTAGGACCCCATGATGTGGCAGATACCATTTTCTGCCGTCACTGCGTCCCAGAACACAATCCGGTACCTGTTCAGCGTAGCCTTTGGCTAACATGTCAGACATGAAGCTGGTGTAGTCAGAGTGGAAAGATGAGTCTCTTTTAAATCTTTTCTTTAGGTTAAGTGTGCGTTGTTCAGCGATGCTTCTGTTGTCAGGCATACATATTTCCTTTTCTTTTACAGGTAAGTGAATGCAATAATGGCCGTCAACTAGTGTGGTAGATTGTGAGACCAAATCCAAAAACATCTTGTCTTCTTTTGACGGTTCTTTATCTTCTCTCACACACTCAGGGAAGTCGTTCCTGAACTGTTGCTCCCACAGCTCGTCAAGTTTCACAACAGAGATCCTGTTCACATTGACTGTTGACTTTTCCTGAGCATCCTCGTCCCTTTTTCCAAGCGGTCCATTAACTGTCCATCCAAGCATGGTTTTTACAGCGTAAGGTCCGTCTCCAACACTCCGTATAACATCAAGCGGCTCCAGAGCCTTTGGCACATTCAAGCCAATCAGCAGTTCGATCTCAGATTCAATTTCAGGCAGATAAACATTATCCAAATGAGACCACTGTTCAATATCTTTCTGATGTGGAATGTTTCCTTGATGCACAGGCATAGTCTTCTGGGTGTATATACCTGGAAGATCACAAAAAACGCTGCTATCCAGACCAGCAACTTCAAGACCTGAAACAATGTTGGTTTCAACGATCTTTCTTTGACCCATCGTTCTCAAAAGAATACTTGACCTTCTTCCCTGGAGCTTAAGCTTGGTCATCAGGCCCACTGTACAGAACGATGCCGTGCTCCCTGGGTCAAGAAATGCGTACGTGTGTACTATTGTACTCCCCTTCTTGGCTTTCACTTGCACAGGCACGATTGAAAGTTTGCAGTTGTGTTCACCGGCCCCAGTGAGATCACCGGTTTGGACTGAAGCTACAGAAGTCCTTTTAGCTGTGTCCTTTATTTCTGTTTGCTGTGTGTCCATCTCTTTTTCCTTTTGGTGAATATGCAACATCGTTGGGTGCTTTAAACCACATATGTCACAGGTGAGTCGCTTTCTGCAGTCTTTACTGAGGTGCCCTTTACACAAACAGCCAAAACATATTCCATTTTTCCTCATATAAGCGATTTTCTCATCATGTGTCCTCCTTTCCAATTTTGTACACACATCCAAAACATGTCCACCATCACAAAACAAACAGCTTTTCAAGTCCAGCGAACTTTCTCTTCCCTTCATGCCTTTTCCATTTGGTTCTTTAAGTGTCACAGTGGTGGCAAAGGTACTTCCTTTTATCCTAGGTTGAGGTTGTGACTTGAACCTCCTTACATGTTTGCTCACTGCTGGAGTGTCTTTGATATCTCCGAACACTGGGTCTGTCAAAATCCTTACTTGTCTTTCCAGGAAATCCACTACATCTTTGAAGGTAGCTCTTTGTTTGTGTTTTACCTGGAAATCACAAGCCACAGTTCTCCATTGATCCCTCAGCCGATAGGGCAATTTCTTTATGATGTTGAACATATTTGAAGGCATGTCCAGCTCCTTCATGTAGTCAACATCTTCCATGGCGTTGCAACATCCTTGAAGAAAAAGGGTGTATGCTTGCAGGGATTTTGTGTCATCAGGTTTTATAGATGGCCATGCAAGAGCCTTGTCCATGTAAGCTCTAGCGATTTTGTGCTCGTTGCCAAAATGCTCCCGCAGTAAAGATTTAGCCTTCCTGTAACCTCTTTCCGAGTCCATGTGTAGGCAGCTCCTCACCATTTCCCTTGGCTGTCCTCTTGTGTATTGCTCTAAGTAATATAAACAGTCTCTATAGTTTTCATTCTTGTTTTCAATACTGTGTTCAAAGGATTTAATGAATGTTTGGTACTGAAGGGGGTCACCATCAAAAACTTGAATTTCTCTCTTTGGCATAGAAGAAAGGCATTGTTGTTGAATTAACAGTGCAGTTATTTCATTTTGTTTCTCCATGACACTGTATATGTTGTTCTGGTCACCATTGTTTGAGGTAGGTAAAATGGCTGGTGTTGTCACACGTGCATGCTCGTCTGCATTCCTGTTGCTTGTGTTGGGTGTTCTGGGGTCTGTACTAGAAGGTTGTGTGTGAGTTGCAGCTCTGTGTGCAGTTACAGGTGCTATAATGGTTTGTGGATTGGTACTGTTTTGATCTGGGAGACTTTGTCCATGTGGCTGCATGTTTTGTACACTTGGCACAAGAGGTTTTGCGTCAACATGAAGTGCTTTCTTTTCTTGGTGCCTTTCAAAATATGACATCATACCATCCGACTTTTTTGTAGGATGACTTTGTGTACTGGATCCTCTTGATGCTCCAAGTACGTGCATCTTGACCGTCATAGCAGCAATATCCGCTTCCAGCTGCAGCTGCTCCTTCTTTCTCTTTATCAGCTGCTCCTGTTCCTCCAGAGCATGTTTATCTTTTAGCATTTTCTGACGAACAACAAGTGCGGCAACATCGGCCTCAGCTTTAATGCGTGCAGATGAAGTACTTGATACTTTGGAGCTTGCCTTGGAAGCACTGTGTTTGCTTTTCTTGCTGCTTGCAACATTAGACACACTGTCACCAGGTTGAATTAGTTCCTGCACATCAGATGTTGCTTTTGGGTTTAAGTGAGGGGGGGGATTGTCCTGTGGAGTAATTTCCTCCTTTGATTCAACAGGTGCTGTCTCAGGTAAGACTGGAGGAGTGTCTGAATCTGCAACAGTTGGTAAAACATGGCTTGGCGTGGTTTGCAAATGGCGTCTTTCATTCTCAAAAAGCCATTGTTTCACATCCTCCACAAAGTCTGTGTTGTATTTAGTTACACGTGCAAACCAGTCAGCTTGAGTTTCTTGATCCTCCTTGGGAAGCAATACAAAAGCAGATTCATACACAGCCTTTGCGCTTTCAAACAGTTGAATCAATCTATCCAAGTTCCATTGCACATCCTTTACATTTTCATCACTTTTCATGAGCTCTTTAATTTCACGTGTGAGTCCTTTAAGTTTCTTCACCGCGACATTACACTCATGTCGAAAGGTTTCAATTTTATAAGCCAGCGCTCTGGCTGTCAGCTTCACTGCCCTCTTCTCCATTCCATCTCCATCCACATCCTTTGTTTCACTCATTTTTATTTATATTTTCGGCATGCACAGTTTATCGAGGGTACACAGCAAAAGATAAACACGTGAGTCTCCCTCAGCTCTAATTTATAATCCGTGCACTCTTTTGCTCCAACGAGCAGCACAGTGTCAAACAATCCAAACGGGTTCCAAACTTCGCCGATGGCCCGGCACATCCAGCGCGCACAATCACACAGGCCAAACAACAATCCCCTCTGGACAAGCGGCGTCAAGTCCAAGTCCACATTGTGTTCCAATTTCATTCAATACACACAAGGAATCTCAACATACCGCTTCTGATGGCTGTGATGCGCCGCCGCTGTCACTCTCCTTTCACTCCGTTTCGGTTTTGCGCAGCGCTCCACTGTGATCTCTTTTTTCCATGGCGGTGCGCTTAATCCTTTCCAACGAAATTCCAATTCCAAAAGTCCGATCCAAAGGTCCGAGGTCCAAAAATCCAACACAATCCGCGTCTCCGCGATCCAAAGTCTTTTGATCAACGTTGGTCTATTTTTTGTTGACTAAATGTTGCTGCTGTCTTTAAAACCATTCAGCTGCTGAGAGACGAGAGCCCTTTGTGACCCGTTCCATCCAAAGACTCCACAGTTCCAATGTGTTTTGAAGGTTTATTGTAACAAAAAGTCAAAAGGGCAAACAAGCAGTCCAAGCAAAAAATGGAAAAATAGTAATGATGGTAAACTGAAATAGATAACAACCGAACGTGGATAAACAAACGTAAGTACGGTCAACAAAAAATATGAGGCGCTCTCTCCCTCTGTGTCTTTCTTTCCTTCTTTCTCTCTTTTTGTTTAAACTCCCGCCACCACACACACTAAGAAAAATAACCACACCCCTGGCTGTGCCCAACACAAATGACGTAATCAATGCAAATAACGTAAAACCTAAAGCAAAATGGCAAGAAATATATTTTAACTGCTACATTCTGTTTCACCTTAAACGCAAGACTCTGGGTCACAGAGGGCTTCCTCTTTTTCTGTGTCTGTGCAGGAAAGAAGATCAAGTACACACTGAGCTCACAGAATCTGGACAGGGGCGTTATGATAACAACAGCGTTTTAACTTACAGTACTGTGCAAAAGTCCTGTAAGTTAAAGTCTTAGGCCATTATGAACTTTATTTTAAGAGCTATAATGACCATACATAATTATAACCTCATCAGGGTTAAGTTGCAAATATTTACTATGACCTCCATTTCCACTTAACAGGTCTTGAACTCTCTTAGGCAGATGTGAGACTTACAATTTTAATCTTCTGGTGTATTTACACCAGATAGCATTCAACATGTCCAAAGCTCAATACTGATTGTTTCAGCTACCTTTTTATATGGTTGTATGATTCTATGTTTTTTTGTTGTTTTTTTTTTTACTTTTTTGCTGTTTTAAAACATCGTACATGTTCTCTGTATTCTTTGTATCTTCATAAAGAGACTAAGCAATACATGTATATATTTTGTCTTCATTACAACTTTTCTAAAACAAAAAATCTATGGAAGCCTAAGACTTTTGCACAGTACTGTATGTTGACTGTTTCCTCACGCTTCGACGACAACTGCCAGTCCATGTTGTCGTTGGACGTCTTGAGTGGCAAGGAGAAGGCAGGCCTCCGTTTAGGCCTTCTGCCTTGGGAGACTACGGGGGCAGAGAAGGTGGAGGGCCCAGGCTGCTTAGAGGGTGATTAGGCTGATGTCTCCTGCCCAATTGCCCAGTACCCAAAAAATCAGTACCTCATCTTTGGGTGCTTCGGGGATGCCTTGTGGATGTCATTTGAAATGAGAGAGATAGAGATAATGAGAGATGTTCTGATTTACATTAAAAAAAAAACATGTGTACAATACAGCGTGTATGTGTTTGTGTGTGTGTGCGTGATGTAAAAAATAAAATAAATTGGCAGGGAGTATGGACTGACCCAGGAGGGAAGGATCTTGGCCTTTGCCAGCCTCTGGCTGGCAGCCAAGGAGTCATTGGTCACCAGCCTGGTCAATTTGGCCTGCTTCACCAAATTCTGGCGATGAAGGACTCACCTCTCTGTACATTTTCTTAATTTTCTTTCTCCTCAGCACTGCTGGGTATCTGCGGAAAGAGCAGTTTAGATTTAGTCACTGTCAGCCCGGCGTCGTGAGTGCTCGGGTACTCAGTTAGTTGTTTACAATTTACGCTCCCAGGTGTTTTGGGTTGTCAAGGAACTCCCACGTCCAGTATGCCTTGGTCTCCCATCCCAGCATCATGTACTTAGCAAAGGCTTTTGCCCTACTGGCCTTGGAGATGGCGTTCTCTTTCATTTTTTTGTGACCCCTCCCGGCAGAAGATAAAGGCCACATATTCCTCCATGTAGCTGTCTGTGAAGACAGGTGACAAAGATGCCATGTTGAGCATTTAACTTAGACGCCGCTCCGCACACCATGACCTCATTTTGAAGCCCTGGCTCTTCCCCCCAATGACCTTTGCCAGGGACTTGTGTATGTCCCTGGCCTTGGCCTTCTTTCTTGGGCTTGTTCCCTGTCAGAAAAGAATGAAGAGTGCTGTTAGTTGTTTGGATTAAGGTGGCCCTCTTAAGGAGGGACTGAGGCTCTCAGTCCCTCGGTCTTGTCCAACGCGACCCTACGTCCTTGGTTTTGTTCAAGTGCCTCACCAGCTGATCAGCCAGTGTAAACAGAAACCCTCCATGCATATGATTTTTGCACGTTACAGGTGACCCACATTTTTAGGCCATACCTGGCTGACTTCATGGGCACATATTGCCGGAATTCGCTGCATCCCTGGTATGGTACGAGTTGCTCGTCCACACAAATGCCCACAGCTGGATTGAACATTAGAGGGAGCTGGGCAGTCCACAGATCCCAGATTTCCTGGACCACTGCCAGTTTATCCACTCCCCTGTGCCACGGTCTGGACAGCCGGTCCTCAAAACACAGGATTCTGCTGATCAGCACAAACGTTTTGACAGACATGGTCACCGGAAATATATGCCTGCCCATCTGGTCATCCCACAGGCTGCAGGTTGCTTTGCTGCGGCACAGCTAGTCCCGGCCAACAGAAGGAAGTTCAAAGTAAGCCCGCATGGTAGTGGCATCCAGGTCCTTTCACTCAGGGACTGCCCTTCTCCGATGCAGGTTGGTATAATCAGTGACAAGTTTCGTGATCCCTGTGGTGAAAAAAAAATCAAAACTGTCCATTAGCTCACCAACTCTGGCCGCGGCATAGCGGGTGGGTCCTGGGGTTAGTTCTGTGCCTGGAGGATTAAACTGGAGTGTCGTGAAATTTGTGGGTGCCCAGTGGATCTCTCCGTTTTTGGACCTCCGTGACAGGTCCGGCAGTGTCTCCCCTTACCCACTGTCAGATGAGTCGGTGGAGCTGGTGGTGGATGAGCCAGTCCCCGGAAGATACTACTCATCCTCATCTGCTGTGTCGGTATCTGAATCCAAGGATACAGAGTCTTGCTCCATGGGCTCAGGCTCGGGCTCCATGACCATGTTTTATACCTTTTTACCTAGCGAGATCAAAAATGGTGATTTGAATGGGTTTCAGTCTGCACATTGTTGTGCGTAGGGACATTAACAGGTCTATTTCAGGCCTCGTTGTTTTACAATAGTGTAGTGGATTGCTTGGACCAAGGTTGCGAGTTAAAGTTTAACTTAATCCTCTAATCCTTCTCTTTGTAGGTAAGAGTTTGTCTATGTGCTTTGATGAAGAAGTAGGACCAACTCCCATTCTTTTATCATTTAATTTGAATGAGTTAGGTAAAAGCATGTTTTATTCCCTTTTTGTGATGGAGCCCTATTGCCATCTAGTGACCTTAATTATCAGTAATCTTGTAACCAACTTTATGGTTACTTTTTCTTTTCTTCAGTTTTACAAGTAGAGGCGCAACAGCTCACCAGAGCTTTGCTGAACTTTAACTTTTGAAGCCATTTTCTTTTTAAATCTCTGACGCTTTTCTTTGTACCAGTTTTTGGTCAGTAAAGACACTTTTGTAATTCGTTTTAAGTAAACTCAAATTAATAATTTAAAGTGACTCCGTCAGACCAATGGGACTACTTTTGATTATTTCTGCGAGTTTTAATTGAGAAGGACACTCCGCGATTCACCATCAACTCTGCCACGGATCTAGAAGCAACACCTGCTGCACAAACTATCGGCATCCATTGCCTGCCCTTAAGGACTTGTTTTAAAGACTTTTACCAATTCCCTGAGGCGAACACCGAGGCCAGTTAAAGACCGCTGCAAACTGACTTCACCTGCCCGGCCGCCGCTGCCTTTCAGCGGGTCACCTCGTCTGGAAGATACACCACAGTTCTCCCCTGGAGTGAAGCGATGACCTGGACCTCCCCGGAGAAGTCTAATCAAGTCGGCAAAAGTAGGCAGAATAACATTTTCTAGTGATCACAGTTGATGTCGTATATCAAAGCTTTAATGCTAAATTTCTAAATTCTAATTAACCGTTCGGTGCGCGTCCACGCTTTAGACAGTCACATATTTCTACCCACTATTATCCATAATTAATCATTTACATCACCTGAACATACATCACTTAGTTTCCCTTTCATTTGTCCACTGTCCCTTATATGTCATACTACTTCCTCTATTTACTCATCATTTTATTAGCCTAAA
Source organism: Plectropomus leopardus (assembly GCF_008729295.1). Classification (NCBI taxonomy): domain Eukaryota; kingdom Metazoa; phylum Chordata; class Actinopteri; order Perciformes; family Serranidae; genus Plectropomus; species Plectropomus leopardus. The sequence goes on along the minus strand of NC_056476.1, from coordinate 32,780,070 downwards.
TAAATTATTTTCATTTATTGTCACGTCATTGTCTGTGGATATTATTTCATGAGAGAAACAAGATCAATGTATACAGGATAAACGGTACAGATTGTGAGATTGATTAAAGTGATGACATGTTTTGAAACTGTCATAATTTAAAATTTAATTCTCTCCTAAATAGAGAGTGGTGCCCCTTTTACTTTAACGAGTGCAAAATCCAATTTCTAACGTAGTTATTAATGACGCTACAATAGACTAAAAATAAAAAACAAAATAAAAATGCACAACCTTGCATAAATCATCAACAATTTGCATGAAAAAAGGATGAAATGCGTGAACATGGAATATGTCAAAGAACATCAAAGCACATTGCAGCACATTAAAGAAACAGGCTTCACTTTTTTCTATTTTCTTAACATAAATGCACTTTTAACCAGAATGAAGCACAATAAAATGAACATGAAGTATGAAACGTGTACATAAAATAAATCAAGATAAATAAAAGAAAAAAGTATTATTCAAACATAAATTTCCCCACTGGGTTACAGAGCCTATATCCGTTCAAGAGCAAGATGGATCGAACAGGAAAGAAAGAAAAAGAAAAGAAAAATAAAAGCTTATGACTAATGATATCATAATACATGACCAGGGATTGATTCAGGATGAGATTTGGCTCCTTTATCGCAACCTTTACAAATCAAAATATAATAAAGCAGATTGGGACTTAATATTTGAGAACATCCAAAATAACAAAATAAAACTAGATGACTAAAAATAACTTCAACTTGAAGATAAATTAACTCTAACAGAAATCAACGTGGCTTTAAAGCAAATGAAAAATGGCAAATCACCAGGAATTGGTGGATTAATACCTGAAGTCTTCACATATTTTTGGGATGACACCAGAAAGTTATTATATAATGGATTTTCAAAATATATTGAGAAAGGATGTTCATCCCAAATCCAAAAAGGGCTTGATGCTGTTACAGAACTGGAGATCTCACATTATTGTTATTCTTATTATTATCATTAATATGCAGTGACTACAAGCTACTTGTCTTGGCACTTGATATCCGTCTTAAACCTGTACTTGGAAACTTAAAGAAGAATATCAATCAGCCTGATCAAAGGAGTATATTTTCAAAATAATGTCAGACTGATTTTGGACATGATCGACTATCAAGCATTTAGTCAGTCTTATCTATAGATTTTTAAAAAAAAAACATTCAACACTGTAGAACACAATTTTATGTTTACGACATTAAAAAAACTCGATTTTGGATTTTGCAAGGTTATGAAAATGTTTTATAATGACATTTATAGCTGCATCTCTCTTAATCCTGGCACAGCACCAAGATTAGAGATTTTACGGGGGATCAGACAAGTTTGCCCAATTTCACCTAAATTGTTTATACCATATACGCAAATGTTAGCCTACCTTTTAGTGAATCATCCTCAAATTAAAGGAATCACCATATTTAACTATGAATACCGAATGAGTCAATTTACAGACGGCAGTAATTTTTCTAAAAGACAAATTTATAATTGGTAATGCCATCCCATTTCCATTATCACATATGATACAAAATACTCAGTAAAAATAAGAAAATATCAAGGTTACATACAATAACATAGTACAATACATAGTACAATAGCAGTTATTGTAAAAAGAACTACAAAAGGTCAATATTTACAATAAGATTACATGGAAGTACAATATACACTAAAGAACTAAAAATAGATTGATTTGAACTACTCAAAATGCAACTGATTTTCTGATTTCAAAACACCAGCAAAAGTCAGGTTAGCTAGCAATGACACAATATCAATACGACTACTGAAATGATCTGAAATGGCCAATTGTTTCTAAGATGACCGGAATCTAGTTCAAAATCATAAATAATATTTATCCAGCTGCAGAAATCCCAAGAAAAAGATTCTGTTTTGAAATAGATCCATGTGCATTTTGTTTGACAGAGCCGTAATGACTGAGGTTTTATTTTTCTCTCGCAAGCCAGTTTTGGAAAGATGTGTACAGCTGGATGAATATTGGGAATGAAAATTACAGATTTGATTTGATTCAAGTTTTGTTCTATATGGATGGTCTTCCATAAAACAATCTCACGACAATTATTGTAATTCTTAGTTTTTTCAACACAGTTTAAGTTTCGGACATGATGGTTAAAGCAAGCCAACTTGCAATTGTGCTTTGCAATATTTCCTCTACTCTTTTTTCCTCTAAAAATGACAAGAATAAAAGAGGAGGGGGAGTGCGCTGCAGCGGGAGCTGTGACCTCCAACAGGAGATTTTAATTCTCCAGGTGAGCGAATACAAAAAAGAAAGTTTTGAATGTAGATAAATAATTGTTTCAATGTTATTTAACATAGTTTAATTTAACATATTTTGGCATTTTGGCACATCAGTGTAAAAAAAAAAATCAAATGAAATATCACAGTAGATCACAGGACTTCTGATGTGTGTGCTAAGTTTGGTGAGTTTTGGTGCATGACTCTCTCAAAAAGTGCTTCCAGTTGCATGGCGAATAATGCGTAACTTTGGCAATAGCATTTGATGAAAACGCAAAAGTGTAATTTCTGTGCATGATGAAGGTCTTTACAGTATTCTAATTGGATATGAGGTCAATTAAGTTAACCTGCTACAGGGGAAAAATCAAAGAGTAAAAAAAGTAACTTCCTGCAACCAATAGTTGGCGCTATAAGAGATGTCTTCAGGCCTGGACTCATATCAAATCTGTGAAATTTTCTAAACATCTGGCCATCTGGGGCAAAGTTACAACAGAGTTGATGTCATGTCAAAACATCGAAATTGTCCACCCGATTTCGGTAACGCCTATCAACGAAAACTCTCAATGTTCATTTTCAAGCATCAACGTCTTAAATATTTTTTGAGACCATTTTGAGATCAATCAAGTCAACCTGCTAGGAGCTGGACATCTTACTGTAAATCTTCGTCTTTCTTGTGCCAATGATGGTGCTCTCATTATCGCTTAAAATTGTCATATAGATGTGTTTAGGGCGGGACTCCTATCACACATGTGAAGTTTGGGTCATATTGGACGATTTACAGCAGTTACATACCACTTCCTGTTTACTTCCTGGTTCATGGCAGAACATGCAAATTAGATGCCTCATACAGATCACACGGTGTGATGAAAACTCATGATTTGAATAACTTTTGCTGTCAAAGGTCTTATGAAGGTAGCCATAACATTTGAAGTCAATCTGAAGAAAGGTATAGGACAAGTTCTCAAGATTATGACCCCTGAAAATGGCCAAAAATACACCAAAATTACAACTTCAAATCAAAATAGCTGACTTCTTGTTGGTTTTACGGCATGGCCCCAAGAGACTTTTTTGTAGGTACTGGGGTGTTGCACAGGCCTCCAAAGTTTCCAGCTCTGGGTAAAACGTGCTGCAGGGGCTGCTTTGTTGAAAAACAGTTGGGGGGCGCAACTGATACATTTCCTCCCACCCATGCATGAGACCATTAAAATATCAAAATTTTCACCAGACCTGATAAGTCTGCAAAGTTTCATGACTTTTTGAATATGTTAAAGCCCTCAAAAAGGCAATTCATTTGAGAGAAAAATAATAATAATAATAATAATTATTCCTCCAGTTTCAAGTGGGTCCTCGTACCGTTTGGTGCTCGGGCCCTAATAATAATAATAATTCCTTCAGTTTCAAGAGGGTCCTCACATCGTTTGGTGCTCGGGCCCTTATTGCTAGACAGACACTATACGAACATGGCAATAAGCCAGGTCCCCTCCTTGCTTGCCTGGCCAGGGGTAGAATGGAGGCAAACAATATTTCCTCATTTAAGGATAACAAGGGCAATAACCAGTATACGTCCCGTGACAATAATAGAATTATGAGGAATTTTTACCCAAATTTGTATTCTTCCGAGTCCTGCCCCTCCAATAAAGCTAGGAGTGCCATTTTGGATAAACTTTTGCTACCAGGTTCTGCTACCAACTTTAATTAAACCAGATCAGGCTGGTTTTAATATGGAACCGCCTCTCAACCTCCAATATTAGACAGCTTTTGAATGTGAACCACTCAGAAAGGTGGTAAACCTCTTGTGGTGTCACTAGACGCAGAAAAAGCTTTTGATTGAGTAGAATGGTGCTTTCTGTTTGATGTTTTGAAGAAATTTGGTTTAGGTGGTGATTTCCTCAAGTGGATACAAACAATTTATCATTCACTGGTTGTCAGTGTCATCACAAATGGTCTCTGTTCCGAACCCTTTCCACTGGCCAGGGGTACCAGAAAGGGCTTCCCCCTTAGTCCATTATTGTTCGCCATTGCACTGGAGCCTTTTGTGGTAGCCATAAGGCTTCATAAAGGCATTAAAGGGTCCTCAGTTGGGGGCACAGTGCACAAAATTGCTCTTTATGCCGACAATATTCTACTATTCCTGTCGTCCCCTAAATCGTCTATTCCAGCCATGCTGAAGGTGCTAAACAGGATATTGATGAGAATTTTTCTTTCAAGTGGTCTTTACTTGGATTTACTATTTAGGGGTTAAAGTGTCCCCTAACTTGACTAAACCCTGGAAGCTAAACATGTCCCTAATTATAGCTGCTATCAGGAGAGATCTACAACGCTGGTGAATTTATCCCAGGTAGTGTTGACACCTCAATTTATGGTGTGTGGAAAACCAAGGGCATCAAGGTCATTGGTGATCTGTTTAAGGAAGGAACCCTTTTGTCGTTCTCACAATTTCAAGAACATTTTAGTCTACCTAAAGAGCCTTTTTTTGGGTACCTACAAATTTTACATTTCATTAATGAACACACTCTCTCCATGTGATTGCAAACTTACTGCCCTAGAATCTTTTGAAACAGCAAAACCCTGCTAATTTTATGTCTTCTTTCTACTCTTTTCTGACTTCTATCTGTCCAACCAGCTTGTATGACATCCAACATAAATGGGAGAGGGATTTCAACAACATGTACATCAAGGATGATTGGCAGGAAGCCATTAACTGTGTCTACTCAGTCTTTTCCTGCAACAGGCTAAGGGAAACTCAATATAAAATCCTCCATAGATTATACTGTATATTACACCCTCTATTCTGAACGAAAAATGAATCATAATTTTTCATCCCTTTGTTCAGAGAAAAGAGGACTTGTATACATCTCTTCCGGCATTTGAAATACATTTCGCATTTTTGGACTTGCATTGCTAAGGAACTTGGCTCCATTTTCAAGATTAGGATTAAAAAAAATGATGGGCTTTTTCTGTTAAGTATACCCTCTAAGGATGTGTCACTTCCCTCTCTTAAATTTAGACTATTGGATAAATTATTGCTTCTGGCAAGAAAGTGCGTCCTGCTTAAATGGACCAAAGATACCACACCCACTATTACGCTATTGTACAAAGAACATTTTTATGAGCTACCACATGAGAGGATTGGCTCAGTGCTTAAAGGCAACAATCAGTTGTTTCTAAAAGTTTGGAAGCCACTCATGAACTATCTCCCTGTAGAGACTGTCGATTTAATATCAAAAGGATTCCTTTTGTTATCCTGGCAATTATCCTTATGAAACAATGTTGCTGGAAATTCTCACCTGGACTGAGGCATGCTAAAAATGACAAGGCCAGTAATTGAGAGACCTGAGAATTGTCTCGTTCAAGCATATATTTATTGTAAGCTTATAACTATTATTAGTATTATTTTATTTAAATTTTCTTTCTTTCCACTGTTTTTCTTTTATTTACTCATTTATTTCTGTTAATATCTGGATGGATGGTCTATGGCTATTTTCACATTGTTGTGTGTTATGTGTTTTATTTGTCTTCTTAATATGTGAAAAACTACTAAAAATGTTTATATAAAAAAATAAGAGCTGCACATTCTGAATTTAGACTGTCAGCTTTAATTTGAGTGCAAATGTACCCATTTTCACATATAGTCCAGTATGTCCAATAACATTCACATACATATAACATTTGGTGACACATTTTTTTGTAAACAAAATGCTTTGTATCTTTCTGGTGATACTTTGGCAGCACTATAAGGCAGCAAACCTAATTTCTTGCATTTTGTGGGTCCATTTTCATTTAGTCTGGTTTTAAGCAGTGAAACAGACTCAGTTGGATCACTTGACTCCTCAGTCAACATTGTCAAAAGTTGTGTATAAAGTCCCATAAATGGTGGGTGGACCCTCCTGTTCCAAGTTAGCAGACAGTTTGTATGGACAAATGATGTTTGGACCCAAACTAAGCATTAAGAGCAAAACTGATGTGGCCTCTGATTTTTGGTCAGGTTAAAAGTGACACAATATCACTGCAAAGAAAGACTCTGGGATCAGAAGCAAATGACCAGCATGGGGTCTATGCCATGTCTCTACAGTATCAACAAAATCACAGCGCTACTACTCTTCCTCTTCCTCATTTCTCCATCTTTTGGTCAGTCATGGTACCCCACTGTCTGGCCAGCATCAGTCCTTTGGTGAGAAAAAGGTGTTTCTGGGAAGGTCTGCCCAGGCCCTAGCACCTGTCTGACAGTCACATTCAGTCTGGAGCTCTGGATGTACCTGGAGCACACTGCCCAGTCCTCCACAGACACAGGCTCCACCACAGTGCTGTCTGGTAGGGATGAGGCTAGGCTGCAGCCCTCCACCTCTAAAGCTGCAGGTCCCTTGGGTGCTGGGATGATGCATGGGACAGCATGGTAAAGGAGACGGCTTTGTCCTGACATCACCATCACATCCCCACTGTGCATATACATAGCTGTGACAGGGTCCTGTTTGCGGATGCCTCCCAGGAGGAAGATGGCTGACTGCCCAAAACTGTCAAAAAAAGACAAGTGAGGGAGTTGACATGTTTTTCTGTAGTTAACCAGGCATTGAAGACTTTTTCTTTCCCTTATTACAACATCCTGAATTGCTGGTGCAATAAAAAAAAAAACAACAACAAATAAACAAAATAACTGCGTGGGCATCTAAATCCCTAGATGTGTAGAAGAATTCCCTCTTTTGACAGTGTTAAAGACTGTTCTTTCCTCTCACCTGAATGAAAGCAGCGGACGGCTGTGATCGAGTTCTGACTCATCCACATGGATTCCCAGAGATGAATCAGTTTTATAGTAGTTGAGGATTCCAGCTTGTGCATTGAACCCTGGAAAACCACAGGCAGCTGTTATTTGGAAGGCCAGCAAGTGGAGGTCAGTTGGGAAAGGACTGTAATGATTGGCAGAGTAAGTCTGTGAAAGAAAAAGAAAACAAAGAAAACAATTGGATATTTGCACAAGAAAAGCAATGTTGCTATGTTGCTGTGGCTGTTAAATGTTAAATTACGCAGTTTTCTGTCAGTATATTTCAATAACTTGTCCACAGACAACCAGATTTACTTGCAAAAACAATTAGATTTTTGGCCATATCTTTTAAAATAAAAATATCATATCAAAAAGCATAAATAGACAAAGAAAAAGAAAAAAAAAATCATTGAAATCTGGCACAGGTAGTGTGTTGAACTTGTGTTGTACTCTGTAGCAGTGCTTGGCATAGGCAGCTAACGAACAATGTGATCCTACATGGGTAACATCCACGTTATAGTGGAGTTAAGTGGACATCAGAGGAGGAGTTTATGTAAAAAGAAAGAAAAATGAAAGAAAAAAAAACAAAACAACAAACCTGTGTGGAAATTGACAGGAGAAGAGCTAGGTAACGTCAGCTTTATGCAACCAGCGGCTATAACTAACCACACACATAGGTTGCATTGACTTACACTGTGAATTCCTTGAAGCTCTATAAAGGAAAAATGAGTACTGGGTGAATGTGAAATATAATGCTCTCCTTATGTGTTAAATGTAATTTTGTGAAATGTATTCTTTGGCAAGAAACTTCAATAAATACAATGGAGAGTTATGATATATTATTAACAGTAAAGAAGTTTTTCATGTAAAAGGGTATACTAAAAGTTGTACCATAAATGTGTATATCTGAATTAATGCACATTTAAAGGTAATGTAATCAAGGCATTTTTTTATGGTGTAATTTTTTTGTTTTCTCAGGACAAAGGGGAAACAATATAAAAACACTGATCTTTCTCTGATCAATTTGTAACTAGGGGTTTAAGCCCAAACAGCTGAAACAACTGCTGTATTTGCTTTGACTTCTTTTTTTCTTCCGTAACGTTTTCTTAAATTACCGTGAAATGGTACATTGTAGACACATGGCATTTTTATTTATTTTTTTTATTTTTTACCGCAAAATGCTGTTTGAAAAACGTGATGCCAGTTTGCCAGTTGAAGGCACTATAATTAAGATCTAAAAATTAAATTTTTGAAAGATCACTCCCTTCATACCATTAGTTGCAACCACATTCTTCATCTCGTGCTCTGAGGTCAGCAGGCCAGAATTTGCTGTTCGTCCCACGCACTCATTTTAAAACTCGTGGTGATCGGGTTTTTCAGGCAGTAGCACCGAGACTATGGAACTCTCTGCCACTGGCTCTACGCTGCACCAACTCCATTGACTCCTTTAAAATGCAGCTAAAGACACTTTTATACAGACAAGCTTTTAATTAACCTCTTTTATTAACTTGGTGTTTATATTGTATTTTCTTTTGCCTTATTTCGAAGAACTGTGTTGTATTTTATCCTTTGTAAATCACTGTTTATTCTGTTTGTGAAGCACTGTGTTTTTACTGTAAAGCACTTTGTGATTTCTATCTATGAAAGGTGCTATATAAATAAAATTTACTTACTTACTTACTTAGTTTGACTTGAAATTTGACACACAAGTTTAGCCCAATGTGCTCCATGAAAAACACACAAGAACCATTAAGGAGCTCATTACACACTCGCACTCATTTCCATTATTTTTAATGAAGATGCCCTCATGAACCATGACAACGGCGCTGTGACCTGCATGCCTTCCCAAGCACATATTTTTCAGGGCCCAATGATTCTGCCTTGAAATAAAAAAGATTATTCTTTTGGAACGCAGCAGTGCATACTGCATGTCATGTGACAAGGAACAACCAATCAGAGCCGCCAGATATCTCTCCTTTCTTACATAAATATCAGATTGAGAAATGTATCACTCTAACGCAGAGATAAGCTGAGCTTTACATCTGTCCCAGGGACTATATTTTAGGACCAATCCACATTAATGTAAAACTTGGATGAAGATAGTTCTGCATTCAGGATATCAAATTTTCTGTCATTTTGATGTTTTTTGAAAAACACATCTTTGACATCTCTTCAACAACATACCTCGAACGTTTCATTAAAATCAAAAAGCGGGCACAAAAAATGTAAAAAAAAAAAAAAAAAAGTAAAAAAAAAAAAAAAAAAAAGAACACGTTAATAAATTAAAGCTGCAAGCAGCGATGAACGGGCCCTTGCACCCCTACATAAGTCAAGGCTACTGTAGGGATTCTGAGTGATGCAATTGTCCATTTGAGTGAAACTTGGAAAAAGTATGTACAGACTTTGGACCCTTGAGGGAAATATTTTACATGGTGAAACACTTTCTTTGGACACACAAAATCTGTGGCATCTTAGTCTACATCATTTGTCCAACACAATATTACTAAACTTCATGAAAATCAAAAGATAGTTGTGGTACAAGGCGTCCTTTCTGTCGACAGGAGGTGGCTCAGTGAGTATCATATTAAAGGACATGTTGATGTGTTAAGGGCTGCAGCCTGACCACAACTGTGAAATCTGGGGCCAATTGGTCGATGTAAAGTGAAGTTACAACAACTTCCTTTATGGCGGCCACAACTGGGTCTCCATGGCAACAGCGTTCATGAAAAACCTATACTTCAGGGGGAAGCATCATTAAGAGTCTTAAAGGTTTTGTCACCAGATTTGAAGTCAATTGTATACAATCTGTAGGAGCAGTCCATCAAAGAAGAAAGCATGCAATTTTCATGACATTTCATGTTGCCAGTAGGGGGCGCAAAAGGTAATGGTAATGGTTGTCATGTAGATGTGTTCAGGGCAAGACAGTCATAAAACATGTGAAGTTTGGTGCAGATTGGACCATGTCCCTCAGAGTGAGAAACTACTTCCTGGTTAATGGCGAGACATGGAAATGTTTGGCCCAGTATCAGTCACGCAGTGTGACGAAAACTCACAAATGTATTAACTTTTGATGTCCAGGGCCTTCTGAGAGGATGTTTAGATGTTTAGTCAATTGGATGAAATCTGTAGGAGAAGATCCTAAAATTGTGATCCCTGAAAATGCAACATGCCTCCCAAGTTTTGTAGCTCTAGGTGAAATGTAATGCAGGGGCTGCTTCGTTGAAATCTGTAGGGGGCGCTACAGAGCCATTTTGGCACATCAGTGACAAAAAATCAAATGAAATATCACATTTAAGGACTTCTGATGTGTGTGCTAATTTTGGTGAGTTTTGAAGCATGCCTTGCCTCTCAAAAAGTGCTTCCAGTTTTATGGCCTATAATGCGGAACTTTGGCAACAGCATTTGATGTTATAAAAGTGTTATTTCTGTACATAATGAAGGTCTTAACAGTATTCTAATTGGATATGAGGTCAATTAAGTTAACCTGCTACTGGGGAAAAATCAAAGAGTAAAAAAAGTAACTTCCTGCTACCAATAGGTGGTGCCATGAGTAAGATTCAAAATTGCAATGCAATTGTCTTCAGGCCTGGACTCTTATCATATCTGTGAAATTTTATCAAACGTGAAGCTTGGGTCATATTGGACCATTTACAGCAGAGTTACATACCACTTCCTGTTTACTTCCTGGTTCATGGCAGAACATGCAAATTAGATGCCTCATACAGATCACACGGTGTGATGAAAACTCATGATTTGAATAACTTTTGCTGTCAAAGGTCTTATGAAGGTAGCCATAACATTTGAAGTCAATCTGATGAAAGCTCTGGGACAAGTTCTCAAGATTACGACCCCTGAAAATGGCCACAAATACACCAAAATTACAACTTCAAATCAAAATGGCTGACTTCCTGTTGGTTTTACGGTATGGCCCCAAGAGACTTTTTTGTAGATATTGGGGTGTTGCACAGGCCTCCAAAGTTTCACAGCTCTAGGTAAAACGTGCTGCAGGGGCTGCTTTGTTGAAAATCAGTTGGGGGCGCAACTGATACATTTCCTCCCACCCACACGAGACCATTAAAATATCAAAATATTTACGAGACCTGATAAGTCTGCAAAGTCTCATGACTTTTTGAATATGTTAAAGCCCTCAAAATGGCAATTCATTTGAGAGAAAAAAAATAAATAAATAAATAATAATAATCGCCTGTTGGGTGCTCGGGCTCTAATAAGAATTCCTTGGATTTCAATAGGGTCACACCCGTTCGTTGCTCGGGCCCTAATAATAATAATAATTCCTTGGATTTCAATAGGGTCCTCTCACCGTTTGGTGCTCGGGCCCTAATAATTCCTTTAGTTTCAAGAGGGTCCTCACACCCTTCGGTGCTGCGGCCCTAATAATGATTTTATACACCACATAAAAGACACATTTAAGAAAGCAGAAACCAATCAATTACAAATTCACTGTCAGAAGCATTTGAATGAATGTGTTATATATGGGTTGTCCTGAAGGACGATGTTTAGTCTGTAGACATGCGAATGAGTAGGTCTTGATACGAGAAATTATTGTAATTGGATATTTGGGTGATCTCAATTAAGTTAACCTGCTACTGGGGAAAAATCAAGAGTAAAAAAAAAGTAACTTCTGCTACCATAGGTGGTGCCATTGAGTAAGATTCAAAATTGCAATGCAATTGTTTCCTTCAGGCCTGGACTACTTATTCATATCTGTGAAAATTTTATCAAAAACGTGAAGCTTGTTGGGTCATATTGGACGCGATTTACAGCAGAGTTACATACCACTTTCCTGTTTACTTCCTGGTTCATGGATGGCAGAACATGCAAATTAGATGCCTCATACAGATCACACGGTGTGATGAAAAAACTCATGATTTGAATAACTTTTGCTGTCAAAGGTCTTATGAAGGTAGCCATAACATTTGAAGTCAATCTGATGAAAGCTCTGGGACAAGTTCTCAAGATTACGACCCCTGAAAATGGCCACAAAATACACCAAAAATTACAACTTCAAATCAAAATGGCTGACTTCCTGTGGTTGTTTTACGGTATGGCCCCAAGAGACTTTTTTGTAGATATTGGGGTGTTGCACAGGCCTCCAAAGTTTCACAGCTCTAGGTAAAACGTGCTGCAGGGGCTGCTTTGTTGAAAAATCAGTTGGGGGCGCAACTGATACATTTTCCACCACCCACACGAGACCATTAAAATATCAAAATATTTACGAGACTGATAAGTCTGCAAAAGTCTCATGACTTTTTGAATATGTTAAAGCCCTCAAAATGGCAATTCATTTGCGAGAAAAAAAAAATAAATAAATAAATAATAATAATCGCCTGTTGGGTGCTCGGGCTCTAATAAGAATTCCTTGGATTTCAATAGGGTCACACCCGTTCGTTGCTCGGGCCCGAATAATAATAATAATTCCTTGGATTTCAATAGGGTCCTCTCACCGTTTGGTGCTCGGGCCCTAATAATAATAATAATAATAATAATTAATAATAATAATAATAATAATAATGATAATAATAATAATAACTTCCCCTCCCTGAGCTATCACCTTATCGTGATGGAGGGGTTTGCGTGTCCCAATGATCCTAGGAGCTCAGTTGTTGTTGTTGGTCACCCATGGCAAACAGGTCGTAAGGGAGGGACCAGACAAAGTGTAGCTCACCGTACCCTTCATGAAGAAAAACATAAATGGTTAAAAGTTTCCTTCACCTGGACGAAGGTCACCGGAGCCCGCCCCGTGGAGCCAGGCCAGGGGGTGGGGCTCAATGGCAAGTGCAAGCGCGGCTCTACCCATGGGTAAAGCCCGAAGAGGCAACATGGGACCTCCTTCCCGTGAATTCACCAACCATAAGAGGGGCCAAAGGGGTCGGGTGTGATGTGAGTTGGGCAACAGCCGAAAGGCGGGGACCTTGGCGGTCCAGTCCTCGGCTGCAGAAGCTAGCTCTAGGGACGTGGAATGTCACCTCTGACACCTGAGCTGGTGCGCGAGGTTGAGAAGTTCTGACTGCATATAGTCAGCCTCACCTCGACACATAGGATGGGCTCCGAAACCAGTCTTCTCAAGAGGCGTTGGACTCTCTTCCACTCTGGAGTTGCCACTGGTGAGAGGCGCCGGGCAGGGGTGGCAATTCTTATTGCCCTCTGGCTCAGTGTCTGTATGTTGGAGTTTACCCCAGTGGACGAGAGGGTAGCCTCTCTCCGCCTTCGGGTGGGGGGGATTGATCCTGACTGTTGTTTGTGCCTATGGTCCAAACAGCAGCCTTAGAGGGGGTGCTGAAGAATGCCCCTTCTGGGGATTCCCTCGCTCTGCTGGGGGTCTTCAATGCTCATGTTCTCAGCGACAGTGAGACCTGGAGGGGTGTGATCGGGAGGAATGCCCCCCCCAATCTCCCCCAAACCTGAGTGGTGTTTTGTTATTGGACTTCTGTGCTCGCCATGATCGAGTCCGAGTAGGCCATGTTCATGTGTGCATCCATTGTTGCGTCGGCCGATTGGTGCAGTGGCCGTAAGGTGGTCGGTTCCTGTCATGGCAGCAACACCTGAACTCACTGATGGACACCAGCAGTGAGGGATGCCGTCAAGCTGAAGAAAGAGTCCTATTGGGACTTCTTGGCCTGTCTAAATCCAGATGCAGCAGACAGGTACTGGCAGGCCAAGTGGAGTGGAGCAACAGTGGTCGTCAAGGCCAAAACCCAGGCGTGGGAGGAGTTTGGTGAGTCCATGGAGAAGGACTTCTGGATGGCTTCAAAGAGGTTCTGGACCACTATCTGGCGTCTCAGGAGGGGGAAGCAGTGCTCTGTCAACACTGTGTATGGTGGGGATAGTGCGCTGCTGACCTCGACTTGGGACGTTTTGGGTTGCTGGAAGGAATACTTTGAAGACCTCCTCAATCCCAATGACACGTCTTAGGGTGAGGAAGCAGGGCCTGGGGACTCGGTGGTGAGCTCTCCCGTCTCTGGGGCTGAGGTTGCAGAGGTGGTCAAAAAGCTCCTCGGTGGCAGGGCCCCAGGAGTGGATCTGCCTGGAGTTCCTTAAGGCCCTGTATGTTGTGAGGCTGTCATGGTTGAAACGATTCTGCAACACTGCATGGACATCGGGGGCAGTGCCTCTGGACTGGCAGACTGGGGTGGTGGTCCCTCTTTTTAAGAAGAGGGACCGGAGGGTGTGTTCCAAATATAGGGGATCACACTCCTCAGCCTCCCTGGTAAGGTATATTCAGGAGTACTTGAGAGGACGGTCTACCGGATAGTCAAACCTCGGATTCAGGAGGAGCAATGGAGTTTTTGTCCTGGTCATGGAACTGTGGACCAGCTCTGGACCCTTGGCAGGGTCCTTGAGGGTGCATGGGAGTTTGCCCAACCAGTCCACATGTGCTTTGTGGACTTGGAGAAGGCATTCAACCGTGTCCCTCGGGGAGTCCTGTGGGGGGTTCTCCGGGAGTACGGGGTACTGGACCCCCTTATACGGGCCATCCGTTCCCTGTATGACCGGTGCCAGAGATTGTTCCGCATTTCCGGCATTAAGTCGGACTCGTTTCCAGTGAGGGTTGGATTCCGCCAGGGCTGCCCTTTGTCACTGATTCTGTTCATAACTTTTATGGACAGAATTTCTAGGCACAGCCAGGGTGTTGAGAGGGTCCGGTTTGGTGACCTCAGGATTGAGTCACTGCTTTTTGCAGATGATGTGGTCCTGTTTGCTTCATCAGGCCATGACCTTCAGCTCTCACTGGATTACTGCTTCCGACTGAACAAGATGGCAGGTACAAGCGGTCGAAATGGGCTGGCCTGGGAACTTCTCGGGATCCCCCAGGAAGAGGTGGACAAAGTGGTTGGGGAGAGGGAAGTCTGGGCTTCCCTGCTTAAGCAGCTGCCCCTGTGACCCGACCCCGGATAAGCAGAGAAGAAGGTGAAAGGTGAAAGGTGAAGAATTCCTTCAGTTTCAGGAGGGTCCTCGCACCGTTCAGTGCTCAGGCCCTAATAAGAATTCCTTGCATTCCAAGAGGGTCCTTGCACCGTTCGTTGCTCGGGCCTTTATAATAATATTAATTCCTTGCATTCCTCGCACCGTTTGGTGCTTGGGCCCTAATAATTATAATAATTCCTTGCATTCCAAGAGGGTCCTCGCACTGTTCGGTGCGAGGGCCCTAATAATTCCTTGCATTTCAAGAGGGTCCTCGCACCTTTCTGTGCTCGGGCCCCAATAATTCCTTGCATTCCAAGAGGATCCTTGCACGGTCTGGTGCTCGGGCCCTAATAATTTCAAGAATTTCAATAGGGTCCTCGCACTGTTTGGTGCTTGGACCCTAATTATTGGGAAATTGGTCAAAAGGGGGCACCACATGGCCATTTTGATTTTCATGAAAAACACATTTTTGACACCTCCTAAACTGTAGGTTCAATTTGTACCACATTTTCTGTAGATCATTATTGGTCCAAACTAAACAAAAATTATCAAAAGCTACACATGTGGAAGTGGACACGGCGTAACACTTAGCATTTGCCAATATTCTCCTTCTCCTCCTCCTTCTTCGTCTCCTTCAAAGAAAATCTAACATTCCATGCACTGAAATAAACCAAAGTTGGCACATAAGTCTAGTTCTATGCTAAACTTCCTCAATAGGAATTCACGGCAAACAGTCATGATGGTGGCACTTCAGTGACCAATTACAGTTCAAAACTCTGAAAATTCATAACAAATCACCTGTAGGGCCGACAACCGCCAGTTAGAACAACTGAGTCAGTTGTTTGGCCGTCCCCGATGACTGCCTGGACCTTCTTTGTGGTCGAGGGGAGCACTAAAGGATGACCAGGGCTAGCATGCTGTGAGAGGGCAGCATTGAGTCCCATGTTGGCCCCCGCTGGTGAAAACAGCAGTAGCAGGGACGGGTTTCCCTGCAGCAAGTTGAACTGCGCATGCCCCCTGGAAAGAGGGTAAGTTTGCTGTGTGACTATGGAGCAGGAGTAGCTACTGTGAGGACTACATACTAGTAGAGTAGAGGTGGAGTTGCAGGTGGAATTATCAGCTGGGCTTGCTTCATCTGCTGCTCTAGTTGGGCCGAGACACTGATGGATATCCCCCGACAGAAGTAGGCAGATGGCTATTATCAGAGCCTCGCTGATTTGTCATTTGTCGGTATTTCTCTTCGGTTGAGCCGGTGTGGGATTGAGAAAGTGACAGCCAAAGTGTACTCTCCATATCCAAAGATACAAGTTTTATGATATCCTTAGGTGTAGACGGAAATGGTGCTCCCTGAAAAGATTTTCAAGCAAAGCAAGCTGCTTATCTATTTCTGCTAATCTGTCTCTACTTTGCCTTTTTTGTGCAGCTTCATATGATACAAATCCTCTTATCACAACATAAAGGGCCTCCCACAAAGTCGAATCTGAAACAGCCCCTGTGTCATGGAAAGCTACAAAATCCTTAACAGCAACTAAAGCATTTTTAAAAGAATATTTCATCACTGAGCAGATTTGGATTAAACCGCCAATTGTAATTGGCTGTCCAGCATTGATGCCTATAGTAACGGGACTGTCATCTGAGACTAAAATATTATGAAATTTTGATGAGGAGATTACAGGTGTTAGTAAAGAATCTGGCAGATAATAATCAATCCTCTTATAGGTCCTGTGAACTTGTGAAAAGAAAAATAACTTTAACTGTGGGGTGCTGAATTCTCCAAATATTAACATGGTTCAACGACTTCACCAGATTATTCAGAACAACTGTAGAATCTAGAGGGCTAATTAGGTGTGGGGAAGGCCTATCCATAAATGTGTCTAGAATACAGTTGAAATCACCACCAACAGTCAAATTGGTTGTCGATTAATCTAGAATTATGCTGAAAACACCACAGAAAAAAACTGGGTTATCCAAATTCAGTACATACTGCATATGTTTAACAAGGTGACATGAAGAGTCAAAATAGTGCCAGTGAGTATAAGAAAGCGGCCATTTTAATCAGTTTTGGTGGACATATGTTGGAAAGGAATATTCTTTCTGATTAATATGGCCACACTTTACGCTTTTGTTTAAAAAGGTGACTGAAAGGTTTGTCCTATCCAACTGCATCTCAACCTCAGGGCCTCTGTGTGTTTAATATGTGTCTCTTGTAGAAAAAGAATATCTGCATGTAGGTCTTGCAGATGAGAAAATACTTTTGCTCTTTTGGCTGTGTTGTTTAAGCCTCTTACGTTCCAAGAAGTTATGTTAATAATGCTATTCCCTGTTTAAGGACCACTCATGACAGCTCTGTGCCACAAAAATGCAGGACACCATAAACCAGCAAACATTCTGAGGACAACATATAAAACTAAAAGAAAATATATAATTCCTTAGCCTCTTTCCTATCCCTTCCCCAAACAAAAGGGAACAAGTAAAATCCCCATTATAGTGGAACTGCTGGGCTATGGGCCTATACATAAATCTATCACGCTACTAGCAAAAAGAACTTACAAAAATCCTCAATTTCAGTTAAACATCACCCTCACATTGTGAAACAATTATTAAAACACTCCATTTTCCTCTATTTGAAAGGCAGCATGTTATCCAAAACCTTAAATTTGAAAACTCTGAAAAAGCACCTGAACTTTACAGCAAAACCTGTGAACCATCTTTGATCCATGTGAATCATTTTGAGACATTATGTGTCAGTCAATAGAAATCAATTAAAATGATCTAGTGTCCTGAGAATTGAGCACAAGCTCAATTCAAATATAACTTGATACATGACTGCAAATTTGAACATTAAAACAGTAACAATATAATATGCAGTTATTAACTTTACCAGTCATTTGGTCCATAGATTGGCCTTGCATGCTGCGGTCCAGCCAAAAAAATTGAATAAAATAGTTCAAGAAGTGAAAAACTTAAGATTAATGTAATATAAGGAAAGGGAAATATACTGATAATTTGTATGTTGACAATTAGAATACTGGTATTCATTTCTACATTTACAACTTTAAATCTATTATATCCCTCCTACGGGATCCTCTAACAAAGAAGGATGTGGTGCTTACCTTGGTATCCCAGTTGTAATGATATCCCAGAGTGACCCAGCGCAGCCTGTCTAGTAGAGTCTTTGGTACTCTCTTTCCAGAGGGAGGAAAACTGTGAATGGGATCAAATACACCACACTTACAGAGGCAGGCTTTTAGGAACCAGGACCAGCAGTGCTCTGTAACTATGAATGTAGTAAGAAGCTTAAAAGGACTGAAAGGAATTTTCCAAGACAACTGGTTGAAAAATGAAAGTTTTTACTGTTATTTACAATAATGGCTTTAAAGTGGCAGATTTTGAAGCAATTTCTTATTTAGGCTCCATAATAAAGATATCAGCGCATGATAGATATTATTGTATTTTGGAGCAAGATGAAAACACATAACCAAACGGATCTCAATCTTAAAGCTGCCTGCTTCATTGACAGGCTCATTAACCCCTCGGCCACAGATGCTTAGCAGCAGAAACAAAGACATCTTTACATTAAGACAGCCAGTGTTATGCATGAAAAATGTCAGATTAAGTTAATAAATTATTTAAATCTCCCGACAGGATCAATCCGGATTTCATTATAATAACTGTACTGTGTTCCTATTAATGTCCAAATGGTCGCACACACAGTTCAGATTCTTGCAGTAAATTGTTTGGCGTGATGCATCTTTCCTCCTGTAAAACTTGGTTTCTCCCTCAGAGCTTTCTGTCTCCAGAGAAAAAACAGATGTCAGAGGTTTTATTTAGTTTTCTCTGGAGTTTTTCTGTCCCATCAAGTTTATAACTATGATATTAAGTTTGGCTGCATTTATGTGCCATGATAACTATAATAGTGACATTACTGTGCACTTGTAAACATTTTAAAAGACCGAAAGCAGACTCTCTAATCATTAAAACTGAGTGTGCACACGTTGTGAACCCTCCTGTGTTTGTGCATCTTATTATTGAATTAAGCGCCCTTTTTATAGCAGAAAAAGACTGGCAAGACTGTCGACCAGCTTTTT
The DNA here is from genome assembly GCF_008729295.1 of Plectropomus leopardus. NCBI lineage: Eukaryota > Metazoa > Chordata > Actinopteri > Perciformes > Serranidae > Plectropomus > Plectropomus leopardus. The sequence continues at coordinate 32,761,011 of NC_056476.1, read as the reverse complement.
GTTGGTCTATCTACAGAATCAGGAGTGCACAGGTACATTTGCTACTTACACAACGTGAGTGCTGGGCATGAAAATGAAAACTTTGTCAGTCCAATACAAGCAATGACATCTGCGCTACACCATGTGCCACTCTGCACCGAGTGTAACTCTTTTTCATTTGTGCGTAGCAGTAGAGCTCTCTTCTCCCACACACTTTTTAATCCAAATCCATACCCCTTTCCCACCAAAATTAGTGTGTGCATGCAAGTTTTTTTACACAAGGCTAAACAGGCTAAATGAGCGATTGGCTTCACTCCCACTGCCACTGAACTCAATGCTGGAGAGCGAGTCTGCCTGTCTGTCAGCTGCTGTGTGTGTGTGTTGTCTTTTTGGTGTCTGTGCAATGTTGTGGACAGGCAGGAGAACAGGTAAACAGTAGACAGCAGCAGGATCAGAGGTCTTTGAACACATTTCAGTGGATACTTCTCTTTATGTATCTGTTACTTATTAAGTCCCTGTTTCAAACTTGGTGCAGACTAATTTGGAACAATGTTTTAGCGCAGCTTAGGAGGAGACAAAGGGTAATTAGTGACAGCACATCATTGCATCTCGCCGGTTAAGGAGCTGAAATTAGCACGTTCACCCAGGCCCATCTAGGCCACCCCTTGACCCAAGGCCTGGGACAGCTATTCCAGTGTGCAGTTTCTATATATAACGCTAGATGTAACAGAACTGCAAACTTGTTAAACTGCATTTAGTTATTTTAAGTGAACACTTTAATTAATCAATGTTGGGCAAGCAAACAGCAACATTGCAAAAAGGGAAGGCCACCCCTCCGCTTATCAGGCTAGCTAACACTTGTGACAGTATACCAATGGCGGTGAATTCAGATGAGGACATGCTTTTCATGTCTGTGCTATAATCTGGACTGGAGAAAAACTGGGCCGCTATCATGGCTGAGATTCAAGCTTCACTTCACTTCTCCATAAATCTGTCACTGGATACAATGTGCAACAGGGGCGATTCGAGGAACAGAGTCATAAAAATGCTATTTTCTTCAAAACAAAGTACAAAATTGAAAAAATAAATACATAACATGATTTAAAGGGACTCAACTGATAAAATTATATGCCTTACAACTCCAAAAAAAAAAATCTGGGCATAAACGAGTTAAGCAAATCCTGATTCACACCAGAAAAATGCTTCTCAAGTTCAGAGATCATTCTATCCAGACAAGGTAACAACAATTTCCTTTTGAGTTCTTCTGACTCAGAAGAACCACAGACTTCACTACCTGCCCCACAAGTTGACTCAACAACAAATCCATCCATTCTTTTTGTCTTCCGCCTCTGTCAAGAAGACAGCTCAAAGACTGCTATCTGGTTTGCCTCACAGATAGCCTTTGATCTTGCAAGAAGTTCTGCAGCAGTGGCATCACTGCCTTTCTTCTTCAGGGTGTCAATCACTGCATCTTTGTATGTCACTGCTTGGGCAATATCAATGTTCTCGTTCTGTAGGTATCTGTGTAAACCTACTGTTACAGACAGGAGATTCTGGAAAACAATCAGCAAATACACTGAAGAGAATTTACTGAGTTTTGCCTTTAATCCCAGTGCCATAGGTGTGTTGATAGTGGAGAGCCACTCAATGATGGCAGGAAAATTGTCAAGCACTGCAGTCACTGAACAAAGCTGGCATGCCCAGTGTGTGTTTGACAGCTGCACAAGTTCACTTCGCTCCAATCCTAACTTTTTTTGAGTGTCAACAAACTTATGATGGTTCACAAGCGAAACACTAAAGAAAGAATGGAGACTTTCCAGCATGCTGAAGAGCTCTGTGGCTTCAGAAACAGGCCTGCATGTGTGACATAAGACTAGATCCAACTCATGTGCATAGCGATGCACATATATCGCCTCAGGATGCTGCTTCTGAAAATGGGCTTGCACACCCCCAACTGCCCCTTTCATGACAGCTGCCCCATCATACGTCTGTGCCACACATTTTAACTGATCAATTCCCTTCTCTTGCAATTGATTCTCAATTGCATTGGTTATTGCTGTAGCATCAAGCTGTGGCATTCCTGTAAGGGCAAGGAGCCTCTCTTTAGCGGCACCTTCCACAGACAAATACTCACACAGAGTGCCAACTGTTCTGTCTTTCCATCTCTGGCCTCATCAGCCATAATGGAATACATCTTTGATTCCTTCATCTCACTAACAATAGTTGCAGTTACCTCTTGTGAACAACATTCAATTATCTCGTTCTGAGTGCTACACAAGAGGCATGTGGTGTTTGATGGGGCTGTATACCTCTGCAGGAAAGGATTAAACTTTTAGAAATTCCCTTTATTGTTGCTCTCCTCTGTTTCATCATGACCTCTAAATGCTATTCCTTGCTTCCCCAAGGAGCAGGTCACTGCCAGAATACTTTCCAGGTACTCCCTTCTTTCACATATTTCAGTGGCACTTGCTGCCTCAATCTGCTCTACAACATTGCCTTGTGACAGACTTACTTTGTAGCTGTTCCAACAAACTACACTGTCCTTGTGTGACTGAGTGGTTTCATGTTTTTAAAACTTGCACAGTGCCTTTTGCCAGTTACTGACTCCATCATTTACTAATGCATCATATTTGAGATTTCTGCCATATACCCGACAAGCAAAGCAGAAAGCAGCATTGTTTTGAGAAGATTATACCTACCATTTAAAGCTTTTGAACCAGTTTTCATTAAAGGCTCTTTTTTGTTTGCCAAAATGAGTGAGTGGGCACTGAGACAGTTTTACCTGTTTAGGACCAGTAGTCTTTTCGCCTAAATCAAAAAAAACATTTTTGAAAACCTGCTGCTTTGGCTTGGTGGCCTGTATGCTGCTCTCTCTTTCCCTTTTCTTGTCTTTCTCTGGTCTGCTGCTCTCTCTCATCTCCCAGAGGTTCCCCCTGTTCTAGTCCTCCTTGTATAGTGAAATTAAGCAAAAAGTGAAACATATACAACTAAGTAGGAAAATGTAATGAAGATGTCCTGTTTCGAGTAAAATCCACTGTTAAGCATACGTGTGCTTCTGGAAAGCATTTAATGTGGGAGAACACATAACTTCCATGACGTAAATGTAAAATTCTATAGTGAATTGAATGTTTTTCTTCCTCATCTTAACAGTTATAGTTTTGCTTGCCCCTATTCTGTGTTATATACTGCTCTCTTTATATTTAAGCCATAATAGCTGATTGGTGACCCTAGTCTCTTCAGTGTGTATATTCCTGGAGCACAAGTTTCTTATGCTCAGTTGAAATCCCAGTCCGTGTGACGGGAGGAGGGAGAGGTGGCAGAGCTTTCAGCCCGATCCGGCGGGGGTGGTTTGTAGTCCGTTCAGACCTACCGCCCTAGCTCTACTTCCTCTTTCTTTCTTATCTATTACTGCTCTCTGGCATTCATATTTAGGTCATAATTGTTGATCAGTGACCCCTGGATCCTCATTGAGTGCTCATCCTTTCTGGAGCATAAGTTTCTTGTGTTTTAGTTGAACTGTCTGTTTTCTGACTTGCTTCTTCCTGATCTTGTATTGTCTCCTCTCCTTCCCCTCTTTCTACAATTCTACAATTTCATTTAGCAGACGCTTTTATCCAAAGTGACGTACAACACAAGCAAGAATTTAGACTTAAGGAAAAAACCCTTAGTAAGTGCAAAAAGTGCTTCAGGTGTGATTGGTCACAGGTATTGCCGTCTAGTGGCAGAAGAAGTGCCGCACCCCCCCGCACCCCTTTTTTTTTGGAAACCAAAGTAATAACCAGTAGCGATCTCAGCATCTGAGATTCAGCAATCTCAGTATCACTACTTACGATGACAATCAACATACAACATCACACAACTTTATCAGTGCTAGATAATCATTAAGTGCTGGGTTTTGGACCATCTGACTTACTCTACCCCAAAGGGCAAAGAGGAGAAGAGTCAGGTTAAGTGCCTAGGTGTTCTCGGAACAATTGAGTTTTCAATTGTCTCTTAAAAGTAGAAAGGGACTCAGCAGAACGCACAGAGTTTGGAAGTTTGTTCCACCATTTGGGAACAACAGAAGAGAAGAGTCTGGCTAGAGATTTAGAGCCGTGCTGGGCTGGAAGCACCAGGCGTCTTTCGCATGCAGAGCGTAGTGGGCGAGAAGGAGAGTAGACCTGGATCAGGGATTCCAGGTAGGCTGGAGCAGTTCTTGTGATTGTTGTGTAAGCCAAGAGAAGTGCTTTGAATTTGATTCTGGCTGCCACTGGAAGCCAGTGAAGAGAAATTAGCAGTGGGGTGACATGTGTTCTTTTGGGCTGGTTGAAGACCAGACATGCTGCTGCATTCTGGATCATCTGAAGAGGTTTGAATGAGCATGCAGGGAGGCCTGCCAGAAGAGAGTTGCAGTAGTCAATGCGTGAGATCACAAGAGCCTCAACCAGAAGCTGTGTGGCCTGTTGGGTCAGGAAGGGTCTGATCTTCCTGATGTTGTAGAGGGTGTAGTGGACTGCCTTGGCGTGGTCATTACATTTTTCCCTCTGAGGAACTCCAGAGCTCAATGTCCCCTGGGCAAGTGGGGGACACGTCAAGAGACACTGTTTTACAACCCAAAACATCCAACAGAGGGTTGTTATTCAACTTAACTGATACTCCATGTAGATGTTTGCAAACATGCTCTGCCTTTTAAGCCACAGGAAAGTGTCAGTATCTGACACCCTCCATCCTGACATACGGTGGAAGGTAAAGCACTCCGAAGGCCCCATCAGCATATCACAGGATGTAAGGCGTCTGAATGACCTCCTGGGGTCACCCAGGCAATACCAAGCAACCATTGTATTGCCTCCCCTGCTGAGATAACAAAGGTCGAACATTGGGTAAAGCCATTATATAACCCTGTGTTGTGATTAACATCTGACAGAATGACTTGGACCAAGGTTGTAAGTTAAAATTTCCCTTTCTTCCCTAATCTTTGTGACTGGGGGTTAGGTTGTCTCCATGCTTCAATAAACAGATAGGAGCACCTCCCATTCTTTTCATCTCATGTAATTTGAATGAGTTAGGTAAAGTACGTTTTATTCCCTTTTGTTATAATGGAGCTATACTGCCATCTAGTGGTCTTAGTTATTAGTAAGCTCGTAACCAACTTTGTAGTTACATCGTATTTTGAATTCATTGTATAATGTTAAAAGTAATCCTATATCTAAGTAATCACCAAGTTTCTTAGGATCCATGGTACAATGTTATGTTATGTGTGGTCATTTCATAAAATTGAGCAAAGGATCTTCAGAATCATGTGTTACGTTATAAATTACCTTTAGGTCTCCTAACATGCATTTGAAGTTACTGTGATGAGACTATAGTGGTGAGGAGATACGTGAGTTTATACACCACGGGTTTGATCGCGTAATTCGTCATAAAGTTCAGAGACATAAATGTCTCCTAAATTACATTAGGTCTTTTAGAAACTTATTCCAGATGTACGATTGCTCGGTGCAAAAGTTCGCTAACTCCGCCTTCCATCCGCACCCCCAAATCGAAAGATAAAAACTGAGTGACTCTCTCTAAGTTAGCTCTCTCTAAGTTTTCACTCTTCTCAAGGCTTCTCCTCTTCTCTCTTCTGAAGTTTTTCTTCGCTCCTTTTTACCGTGGTGCGTCTCGTGCATCCGCGCTCGCAACTTTTCTTTTCTTCAATTTTATAAGCAGAGCCGCAACAGCTCACCAGAGCTTTGCTGAACTTTAACTTTTGAAGCCATTTTCTTTTAAATCTCTTTGACGCTTTTCTTTATACCAGTTTTTGGTCAGTAAAACACTTTTGGTAATTCGTTTTAAAGTAAAATCAAATTAATAATTTAAAGTGACTCCCTCAGACCAGTGGGACTACTTTTGATTATTTCTGCGAGTTTTAATTGAGAAGGACACTCCGCGATTCGCCATCAACTCTGCCACGGATCTAGAAGCAACACCTGCTGCCCAAACTATCAGCATCCGTTGCCTGCCCTTAATGACTTCGTTTAAAGACTATTACCGGTTCGCTGAGGCGAACACCGAGGCCAGTTAAAGACCGCCGCACACCGACTCCACCTGCCCGGCCGCCGCCGCCTTTCAGCGGGTCACCTCGTCTGGAAGACGCGCCGCAGCTCTCCCCTGGAGTGACGCGAGGACCTGGACCTCCCCGGAGAAGTCTAATCAAGTCGGCAAAAGTAGGCAGAATAACATTTTCTCGTGATCAGAGTTGATGTCGTATAGAGAAGCTTTAATGCCAAATTTCTAAATTCTACGTCACCGTTCAGTGCGCATCCACGCTTTAGACGGTCACGTATTTCCTCTACTATCGTCCATAACTAATTATTTACATCACCTGAACATACATCATGTAGGTTCCCTTTTATGTGTTCACTGTCCTTTTATATGTCATACTATTTCATCTATTTACTCTTCATTTTATTAGTCTAAATAAATTATCCTCATTTATCGCCAAGTCGTTGTCTGTGGATATTATTTCATGAGAGAAACAAGATCAATGTATACAGGATAAACGGTACAGATTATGAGATTGATTAAAGTAATGACATGTCTTAACAATTTAAGATTTAATTTTCTCCTGAATGGAGAATGGTGCCCCTTTTACTTTAACGAGTGCAAAGTCCAAATTTTAACATAGTTATTAATAACCACTACAAGGGCATAACGACAAGACCGAGAAACTGAGGCCACATGAACCTTAAAGGTCAGCTGGTCATCAATCATGACACCCAGGTTTCTGGCTGAGTTTGTGGGCACAAGTAGGCTCGAGTCTAGTTGGACACTGATCCGAGGCTGAACAGATGGACAAGCTGGAAAGACCATGAGTTCGGTCTTAGACAGATTTAGCTGAAGGTGGCATTCCTTCATCCATGTGGAGATATCAGCCAGACACGCTGATATCCGAGCTGAGACCGTTCTGTCATCAGGTGGAAAGGAGAGGAAGAGCTGAGTGTCATCAGCATAGCAGTGGTAGGAGAAACCATGGGAGCGGATCACTGCACCGAGTGAGGTGGTGTACAGAGAGAAGAGTAGGGGACCAAGCACCGACCCCTGAGGAACCCCTGTCGATAGGCCATGTGACCTAGACACCTCTCCTCGCCATGACACTCTGAAGGATCTGCCTGTGAGGTAGGACTTGAACCACAATAGGACAGAACCTGAGATGCCGAGCTCAGAGAGTGTGGAGAGGAGGATTTTATGGTTCACCGTGTCAAAGGCAGCAGAGAGGTCCAGCAGCAGTAGGACAGAGGATTGACCAGCAGCTCGAGCTCGAGTCTCACTGACTCAGTGACTGACAGGAGTGCAGTCTCAGTGGAATGGTCACACCTGAAGCCAGACTGAAAGGAGTCAAGTAGGTTGTTGTTCCGCAAGTGTTCAGAGACCTGGTTAAATACTGCGCGTTCCAGTATTTTCGACAGAAATGGTAGAAGTGAGACTGGCCTGTAGTTTTCAACCTGGGCGGGGTTGAGATTAGGCTTTTTGAGCAGTGGGGTGAGACGGGCTTGCTTAAAAGTAGCAGGAAAAGTGCCAGTTTTTAGGGAGGAATTGACAATGTGTGTGACTGCAGGTTTGATAGTGGGCAGGATGGTCTGCAGGATGCGGGTGGATATTGGATTGAGAGGACATGTTGTAGGTTTTGAGCTCAGAAGAAGTCTGGAGACCTCATCCTCGGTCAGAGGAGCAAAAGAGCAGAGTGAAGCGGCAGTAGTGGGTTTGAGCTGACTGGGCTGGTCAGGCTCAGAGAACTGGTTGCTGATTGCAGCCACCTTTTCAGTGAAAAAGGAGGCAAACATGTCTGGAGTCAGTGTAGTGGAAGGCTGAGCAGCTGGAGGAGAAAGCAAGGAGTTAAACACCATAAACAGTTTTCTGGAATCAGTAGCAGCACAGATCTTGTTCTGATAGAAGGCTTTCTTAGCGGACTGCAAGGAAGAGGTACAGGAAGCAAGTTTATGTTTGTATGAGGACAAATCAGTGGGTTCTTGGGATTTACGCCACTTTCTTTCTGCTGCCCTGAGTCCAGTTCTTTGTTCTCTCAGAACTTCAGAGCCATGGACTTGGTTGTTTTTTCTTGGCTGGTTTGGACACCAGGGGGCAGAGTTTGTCCAGAGAGGATGCCAGAGAGGAACAGAGTGTTTCTGTAGCCTCATTAACAGAAAGTGAGGATAAGTGTGAGTGGTCAGGCATGGCAGAGCTCACCTCATCAGACAGCTGTGCTGCTGTGAAGGACTTATGGTTTCTGCGGAGGGAAACTGTCTGAGTGGGTGTCTGTAATTGCGGAAAGGCAGCTGCAAATTTTACCAAGAAATGGTCTGACAGGTGTAGAGGGGTAACTGTCACATCTGCTATGGAGCAGTTATGAGTCAGCACCAAGTCAAGGACTTTACCAGCTTTGTGGGTGGGAGGAGAAGGAGCTAGTACAAGTGCAAAGGAGGAGAGGAGTGCCAGAAAGTTGTTTGCCAGAGTACTGTCAATGTGAATGTTCATGTCTCCCATGACAATCAGTGGTGTGCCATCATCAGGGATGTCAGAGAGTAACATGTCCATTTCAGAGACAAAGCCATCCAGATTACCCCCTGGTGGGCGGTACACAACCAGAATATATGCTTTGATGGGAGCAGTGACATTTAGAGCATGATATTCAAATGTTGTGTTGCTGCTCAACAGGCGCAGTGTGGAAAAAGACCAGTTGTCAGGAATGAGCACGCCAGCACCGCCTCCTCGTCCAGTGGAGCGAGGGGTGTGGCTTAGCGTAGCGGACTCGGAGAGTGCAGCTGGTGTAGCTGAGTTTTCTGGGCCGATCCATGTCTCAGTCAGGGCTAGGACCTGAATGTCAGAGTTTCACCAGTGAACTGATGAATTCTGTCTTTCATCTATCCCTCTTTGCACTGACAGCCATACACACATATACTGTATTTAACCAGATGAAATATTACATGATAATGAAAAAATACCAATAAGAATACTAATAAATAAAGCCCTCTCTCTGCTCCTCTCTCTCTTTGTACTGTCAACCAAAGGGCAAATAACAGCCAACAATGTGTTTTCTAATAAGAGATATACATTGATATATTACTGATCCAACTTACAACATCATTCTAACAGAATATTTCGTTGCTGTGGGAAATGAAGTCACACCATTTGATCTTACACTCATACTTGAACCTGGCTCTTTTTTTCTAAAAAATGACAGAATAGATGAAGTCGAGCTAGTGAAAGGACATTTCAAACTAGTGTTAACAACAGACAAGCTAATATCCACAAGCAACTAACAGCAGCAACCAGCAGACTATTTTAATTATAGCTCCAGTCAGTTTATTTATTTATTTTAATTCACCTCTCTCACGTGGCTCTGATATACTGCTCTCCGTCTCTCAGTGCAAAACCTACCATGACACAGCAGGTGTGTGGGACAATCTGCTGTTTTCAGTATTTCTTTGGCTGAATTGTAATATCACTATTTTGTTACAAGTATTATCAGACACTAATTTAAGAGAAATATGAAAAATATATTGGATAATGTAAGGTTTTCACAAGTTTTTAAAATAAACACTTATGTAAAGAGATTCCCATATAATTTCTTTTTCCTTTTTTCTATGTTGTTTCATACATTGAGTGCTACAGTAACAACATAAACAGTGATCTACCATTCAATGCACCAAACATAAGGACTGGTGGTGATGATAATAATGTGTTGTTATTGAAAGGTAGAAGAAAAGAAATGTGTCACATATCCTGGTTTCAGGATATGCAGGGAACAGCAGCTGGAAAACCAGTTAAGTGATAACTCAGTTAAAAGCTCAAGACCCCTGGATAATTTTCCAATATAAATTTGTGTTTATATGTTGTGAAGCTAAAATCTACATGGCTGTCTGATTATTTAACACACACACACACACACACACACACACACACACATATGTATATATATATATTATAAATGTAGATTTAGTATGTTAGTAGTTTTGTTGATAAAACTTGCAGATAGAAATGGACTGTGTCTATAGCATCGACTGTAATCTTAGTGACTCTGGATGTTGCTTCGTTGACCCTCCAGGGGTCAGTGCACAATTATAAACAGGCATCCCCAAACTGCACTTTGTGATTAGTCAGATGTCACTCAATGATATTCTAAATCATGTACATAAGGGTTGTATATATTGTTTTCAAAACCTCAAATTTGCTAACTATCGAGGTGTAATTAATGCATTTACTAACAAGGAAGGAGGGGACTGCGCCAGCTGCTGCATCTGGTAAGTTTTATAAATATCAATATCCCAGGCAAACTAAAACTCTGGTCCCTCCAGTTTGGCCCGTTATCTTGACTAATGTGGCCACTGACAGTAGCTGAGATTCCTATCACAGCTGCGTGAGTGGCTGGGAGTCCCAAGATGTCTGAGTAACATCAGCCTGTATGGTTTCAGCATTCTTGAGCGGCCTCTCTCAATTCTTGTAGAGGAGTTTAAATGCTCTAAGGCAAAACTGAAGTTAACCTTCTCAGAGTCTCGAGATCCAACTGTACAGGCTGTTGCACCACCTTAAACAAAAGGATGAAAATGGACACCAAATAAAGTTGTACAACAGGCAAAATTAGGGCTCCAACATGGTGAGATCGTGGGCCATGTCCAACTAGGAAGAGGAAGGCTGCGTCTATGTCAGGGCAGCCAGTGGCTATGGATAAGACCCCAGCTGGGCCCCATTATGATAAGGACACACACCCAGATCTGATAAGCCTGCGGTAGGCCTGTCCCTACATCCCTACAACTGATGATGTGCCCCTAACATCTGCTGGCGGTTGAAAAACACCAATCTAGTGTGGAAGGCCTTTCAACGTATAAGGGATTATTACCATGTTGTCCCATTATGGGATGTACAGTTAATGGATCTCCGGAAACGTGGGGGAGATAAATGGGCCTGTTAAGAGAGTAGGCATATTTTCCCACCTAAAAGATCTAAAAAACAGCCTTATCTTTCTACAAAAGACTAATTATTGTAGTTTTGACCATCAACAACTAAGTCAACCTTGAATATATTCAAATTTTCACTCTAAGTTTAATATGAAGACAAGAGGAACAGCAATATTAATCAAGAACTGTTCTTATTAATCATGTGGAAACTATTTGTGATAATAATGGGCACTAGGTTATTACAAAAAAGCACTATATGGCAAGCCCTTGTGGTATTAGTAAATGTGTGCACCCCTAACCATGACAATGAAGACTTAATAAAAAAGCTGCTTTCTTCAACATCCAATTCACATTCTCATAATCTGATACTTGAGCTGATATGAACAATGATTAGACCTCCTCTTGGATAAATCAAACCCCAAAGCTGCAACAGCCTCTGATAGTGTGGTTTAAACTTTTAAGTTAAAGTCCAGCTCTCTGATATGTTATATGCTAAGAAAACAGTGGGAAACACCTTTGGACTATTAGATAAATGAACTTCAAGTGACCGGACACATAAATACACCCTGTAACCATGACTGTTCTACTTTTCCTTTTGATCTTTGTTTTGTTCCGTATTTTTTGCTATCTGTGTCTAAATGTGGAAAGAAAGTATGAATGTAACCCATGGTTGTATAGACAAACCAAAACACAATAAACAATAAAGTAAAAAAAAAAAAAATTAAAAATGACATTGGGACACTATAAAGAGGACAACAGGAACGTTATTGCAACAAACCTAAGGCGAGTCAAAAGAGTGATTTCAATCACTCCTCTCATTTTGCCCCTACCTACAACACTGACAAATGTGTAGACCTACTTAAGAACATTACACCCACTGATGTAGACTGGCATGTCGTCACTGTTGAGGATCTGAGGACATTTAAGCAATATTATATGAGAGGGTATACTTTAATGTCATTTGTGGTATGACAGTGATGCTGTCAGAACATAAGCATCAGTGTTGCAAATGACATTAAAGCACATCTTCTCATATAACTGCATTTATAAAACATCACAAAGAAAATGAAATGTGTAACCAAAATGTGTTGATGTTGAGGGGAAAACAGCTTCAAAATAAAAATATTTCTGTGACTGTTATCTCCGTTTCAATGGAAATTCGCAGAGTCTGATAAGTGGAATAACTGGAAAACAACCAGTCACGTCAGTAGAATCCTGTATCTTATGAAAGTGGGTGTACTTGTCCAGCAAGTAGGTCAAACCGTAGTAATGACCTGCAGACATGTTTTCTTGTCAGCTTACATGACCTTATGCTTTCTATAGATTTTGGGGTATCCTAAATTAAATAAATACTCCAGATACAAATGCAAAAATGCTTAGCTTGCTCAGTCTTGTTACAACTAAGATATATGCTGACAAAACAAATCCATATACTACAGACTTCGCTACTACATCTGCAAACTAAAAATTATATTTTTAGGAAAATAGCCAGCGAATGTGTCAGCGAACAGCTCATGGAGGATGCTAGGGGATGCCAAAAAATTGCAATAACTCAAGGTAAAGGTAAAGTCAAAAACTCAAAATCAATTTAAAAAAAAAAAGATAAATGTACCACCTTTTCCAAAAGTCACGTTATCTAACAGAATGTTCTGCTCCAGTCCACGTTTGATGGTGTTCAGCCTTTCAAAAACAATGTTTTCACTGTGGTCACACTCACTTAGCCTGTATAAGTAATGTAGCAACACCCAGATTCCCATCATGACAAAATCATGACTGAATAGTTTTTAGTTTGCAGTTAATTCTGCTGTTTCATGTTTCATAATGCATTGTTCCTTTTTATCAGTGTTTATAATATGTCTGCTCAGGACATGGTGGTTTTTAGCTGGTTAGGGTCATTTTTGTGTTAGTTTATAGTTTACACCATTAGTGAGTTGGCTTTTACTTTTCACTTAGTCAGCTGTATTCATCAATATTAGTTTGAGGTCCTCAACACTATGAAACTTTTTTCAATTGTTACTGCTCTGAAGTGTTCCTCATCTTCTACTTGATGCACATTATCATCAAACACTACCATCTCTCCTGAAATGTGATCACCTTTACGTTGCTGTGTTCAGCTCACGACCTGTCAGACACTAGTGGATGAGTCAGTCCAGCTATAAACATTGTGTTATGTTAATCATGTTATAATGCTTATTTCTAAGGCAATGCGAGTGTGATTTCGGGCTGTGACGTCTTCACCAGAGATTGCTGATTACTTTTCAGTTTGACAGAATGTGTCATAATGACAAATGCTGGTTCGGGAGGTTTGCCCAATATCAAAAGGGTTCAATCTCATACACTGCCAAAACCAGATATCGACCCAACTCTAGCTCAGACAAATCCATTCAAAATTGTCTCACCAGAGGCCATGAACACTCTTGCCCCAGATGTCTTGGGTGTCAGAGGGAGACATGTGCATGTCCAAGTTGCAGATGTTGGGCTTCTGAGGGTAGCATTTTAGACACTGTCTGACCCAGAATGGTTGAGAACCCAACAGGAATGGGTTGGAGATGAAGATGAACCCTGAACACACAACAGAAAGAACTGGGTTAGGCTACAGAAACAGAAAGCGAAGTATCATGATTGAGGTTAAACCCAGTGTTATCACTGCCAGGCATAAGTCTGGAGGGGATCATGAGTTCAGTTGTGTATGTGTGTCTGTCCCATTAGTCTAATATTTTCAAAAATATATTTTTAGCAGTTTTTGCATCTTATTGACATTTCTGCTTTATACAGTCACTGATCACTGGCTCCCCACACCTATTAAGCAGCCAGTGGGTGCTGTAGGCATTCAACAAAATAAGCATAAAATTAAGTTACATAACTACTGCTATAATCAAGTTTAATATATACTGTTATTACGTCAAACAAAGTAAAGTACAAAGTTATATAGCGTACTGTGATAGTAAAGTTGAATTAAGTATTGTTATAATTAAATAAATTAAGGCAGAACCCATGGTGCTTTTATTCTAAAGGACCTGGCTCATCTCAGGCTGAAAAGTGGATTTTTTTTGCTGTGGATTTGAAGCTTGTGTCAGCATTAGCAGAAAGTAGGGCTGCTCAATTATGGCAAAAATAGTAATCGCGATTATTTTGATTAATATCAAAATCCCGATTATTTAACATGATTACTCACTGGCCTTTAGAACATCATGCAGTTATTGAACATTAATTGGTGGTGTTTATTTTTAACACTGGATGTCCTTTAGCTTTAAATACAAGTTAACTGACAAACAATGAAAGCTTTGTGGTGTAGCCAGGACTGTGTAGCACATCTTGCGCATTACTGTAGTTTTTTCACATTCACATAATTATAAAACCCAACCCAACTAATATAATTTAACAATACATAACAGTTACTGTATCAATAACAGCAAAATACATTTTGAGTTGGGATCAATGATTGTTTCACTAACTCAGGAGAGACTCAGCAGACAGACATCCTCCATTATCTGTTTAGAAGCAGTTGGGAGTGTCACTAAAATGAGAAAAGCAGGTCCACCTTAACAGTCCACCTTGAGGGAGCCTAGTCAGTTTCCAGTGGGAAGCTAACTTAGCTTGCTAAGTTCTGAGGTAATTTCTGTCACTTTAATCAGCAGCTGGTGAGCATCCCATGGAAACATGTCTCCAGTCTTGAGGAGTTGTAGCATCTCTCTCTCTCGCTCTCTCTTCCAACCTGGGCTCAAACTTGTGTTTGGACTTTAGGGGGAGTCTGGAGCACAAGGAAAGGGTATGCTTGATTTACAAAATAACAGACAAAAAGGGAGCAACATTGTTAGACTCATTATGCTGCACATAATCATTTTATCTCGATTATCTTGTCATAAAAATCGAGGGAAGTCAAAATCTTAACTGATAACCCGTAGAGGAATTAAAAGTATGAGCTACTGTTGAGTAACCAAGCTACATAATGAGCTGTCAGAGCTTAAATAAAGCTCTCTGTGATCATAAAGAAGTCTCACCTTAAGTTACTCCAGTTTTATGTTGTCCTTATTATATCACTGATGTTGGGGTTTTGGTTTCAAATTGTGATTCTCATGGATTCTTGCTTTGGACATAAGCCAGACTGTTTCAGTAGCCGCCGCTAACCGCTAACAACCCTAACCATAACCCAAGCCAACAGAACCCTTTATTAAAATGAATATTAAAATGAACCAGTGGATATAAGGAATCCAGGACCAGCCAGAACGAACAAAAGAAACAAACATTAGATTATCAAACAGACAATATCACGCAAGAGGGAGTGATGTTGGGCTCGTATATCATCAAGACTGTGATTCGGTCGTAGGCACAGTGCCAAAGATAATCACAGCAGTGATGATATACAGCACAACACACAACCTCAAGTGTGATATTGCTTTTATACAACAGTTCTACAAGCATCTTTTTATTTGTTAATGGCAACAAGCAACAACAGATTATGATTTGTTTATGGAATTACTGACCTTTTTGGCTCCGCCAACACAAATAGTGCTGCAACCACTGGTTGGGACAGCGGTTGCCTAGCAACGCATAAACATTTTCCTGCACGCTGCTTGGTAATCTTTGCTAGCTCAGTCTTCATGTTATGCACAGAGCAGCTGCTTACTATCATGAACATTTATCTCTGTGTTTTCAGTGAAATAAAAGTCTGTTAACATAACTGTTAACGTGGCCTGTGTGATTCAGTGTGTGTCCACTTGCTGCCATGATCTCCGTCACCTAAAGTCCATTGTCAGACAGCATGTG
Organism: Plectropomus leopardus; assembly: GCF_008729295.1. Lineage (NCBI taxonomy): Eukaryota > Metazoa > Chordata > Actinopteri > Perciformes > Serranidae > Plectropomus > Plectropomus leopardus. The sequence continues at coordinate 32,745,352 of NC_056476.1, read as the reverse complement.
TGTGTGTGTGTGTCGGTGTCTCTCAGGCTGCAGTTAGTGTCAGACGAGTGTGTCCTTGTCTCACTGTACATCCTTCTAACATCTTTGACAGCTGGTTTACTTCCAGTGAATAGTGGCTTACCAAAACCCGTCCATCACAACTGCTCCCTCCTGGGCTTCCTCATAACTTTTAGTAACTCCAATGTATTGGATGTAATATGGTGAAATCGATATTCAGTCAGCTCAAGCCACACTTCAAAACTCCCATCCTTTCCTTTCTTCTTCCTCAACCTGACCAACTGACAGCTACATGAACAGCGCCAACTAAGCTGTTTGAACCTATGCTTACACCATACTATAAGCATCCCACTTTTAAAACATATCCCACTTTCACTCTTACACTGATTAATGGATTTTGAACAGCAGTAAAGCGGAGTGATACATGCAGAGTTAAAAGTTAACAGTCCCAGTGATGTTGTACTCCTACATCAGCACTCATGGAATGCCTCTCGACCAATCAAATTGCTTGGTCGGAACTAACTGTTGTATAATGCTTAAACGAGTCACAGGTGTTCGTTTATGGCTGCTAACGTAGCAAGCATTAGCCATGTTGCTCGTGCTAGCTGGCACTAACAAGAGAAACTACTGATTTGATCATCACAACTAAGGTTTTGTTGCCGTGGCCTTTCTGAAACAAACAGTTGTGAACAAGTTTGATCAGCAGACAGATGGTTGAATATTAGCCATGTGAACCCAAAACTGATGCTAGCCTCTGAGTTATACGTAAAGTGACATCTTGAAGCTGATTGTCCAAGACTTGAGATGTCACATTTTATTGCAAAGATCACGACCCTTTCCTTTTCTCCTTGTTCTCCTTGATCTCCAAGTTTGCAGGTATGCATAAGTAAGATTTACACCTGATGTATTCATATTTGTAGCTGGATTGCCAATAGAAGACGGGTAAAATATTTCTGTTAACATGAAGCAGCTGTTAAAAGACAGGTTGGGCAATGAGAGCCAAATTGTGGATGCTATACGACTAAGCTGGAGAGGAGTTCAGCCAGGCTGGTGAAAGTGGCCCCATGCCCCTAAATCACTACATCTGCCCCTGGTACCGATAATGAGAGCTAAGCGCGAGCGGCTGGATGAGACATGGAGCGATGCCTTCCAGGTTGTTCAGGTGATGTAAATGATTAATTATGGATGATAGTGGGTAGAAATACATGACCGTCTAAAGCGTGGATGAGCACTGAATGGTAAATTAGAATTTAGAAATTTGGCATTACAGCTTAGCTATACGACATCAACTCTGATCACGAGAAGATGTTATTCTGCCTACTCTGCCGACTTGATTAGACTTCTCCGGGGAGGTCCAGATCGTCGCTTCACTCCAGTGGAGAGCTGCGGCGCGTCTTCCAGGCGAGGTGACCCGCTGAAAGGCGGCAGCGGCAGGGCAGGTGGAGTCAGTGTGCAGCGGTCTTTAACTGGTCTCGGTGTCCACCTCAGCAAACCAGTAAAAGTGTTTAAACAAAGTCTTTAAGGGCAGGCAACGGATGCTGATAGTCTGAGCAGCAGGTGTTGCTTCTAGATCCATGGCAGAGTTGACGGCGGATCGCGGAGTGTCCTTCTCAACAAAGTCACTTTAAATTATTAATTTGAGTTTACTTAAAAAGAAATGCGAGAGTGTCTTTATTGACCAAAAACTGGTATAAAGAAAAGTGTCAAAGAGATTTAAAAAGAAAATGGCTTCAAAAGTTAAAGTTCAGCAAAGCTCTGTTGAGCTGTTGCAGCTCCTCTTGTAAAACTGAAGAAAAGAAAAAGGTGCGAGCGAGGATACACAAGAAGCGCCGCTGTGAAAGGGAAAGTAGAAAGAAGCCCTGAGCTGAAGCTCACTAAGTTTTAATCTATGAATTTTGGGGTGCGAATGGGAGGCAGGGTAGCGAACCTTTGCGCCAAGCGACCGCACATCTGGCGTTTAGTTTTGGAGGACCTAACGTGATTTAGGAGACATTTATTCCTCGTAGCTACTTTGTGATGAATTACTTAATTTGACCTGTTACATATAAATTCACATATCTCATCACCACTATGGTCCTACTGCAGTAATTACAAACACATGCTAGGAGACCTAAAGGCAACTATGAATGTAACACAGCTTTGAAGATCCTTGGTTTGATCTTATTAAGTAATCACACATAACGTTATCCAATGGACCGTAAAGAACTTAGTAATTACTTAGATATGGGATTACCATTTAACATATTACAATAAATGAAAAACACGATAGAACTATAAAGTTGATTACGAAATTACACATAACTACGGCCACTAGATGGCAGTATGGCTCCATCACACAAAAGGAATAGAATATGATTTTACCTACCTTCCTCAAACTAAATAATAAAGACATGGGAGTTGGTTCTACTTACTCATTAAAACGCAGAGATGAACTTTGACCTACTAGGAGAAAGATTAGGGAACTAGGTTTACCTTAATTCAAAAGTTTGTCCAAGTGGTCATGTTAAATGCTGGTCTTAACAAAAGAATGTAGAATGAGTTTACAACATGTCCTGCCTCTGTCATCTCAGCAGGGGGGAAGAGGACATGAGAGGGGAGAACATGTGTTTGTTTGTTGGTGTATGTGTGGACTGAGACAACAAAGACAGAGAGAGAGAGAGAGAGAGAGAGAGAGAGATTGTGAGAGAGAGAGTGTGAGTGAGAGAGAGAGAGAGAGAGAGAGGGAGGTAGACAGAGAACTAAATTTCAGAATGAGGATCATCATTTAATCTGGGCCCTTCTCAAATTCTTGGTAGGAAAGTGTCTCCAGCCCTCTACACCAAACTTCAGTCTTAGTGTCAAAGACAAGTGACAAACGATTGTTCCTGTAGGTCCGAATGACCTCAAGAGTTCATTTGAATGTCTTAACACCCTGGTGTGAACTGGAAGAGACCCCGTGAAACTGTTATCTCTCATGGCATCTTGAGCAGGAAAGCGTCAAAGGCTGACACATTTAGTGGCTCAAAAGCAGAACCTGTTTGCAGATGTTAACTGGGGAGTCTCAACAAAGTAAAGTTTGAACCCTCTGTTCACTCTTCTGGGTTCATAAAACAGTTTCTCTTGACGTGTCCCCCCTTTGTACAGGAAAAGTTGAGCTCTGGAGTTTCTCAGAGGGAAAATGTAAAGGCCACGCCAAGGCAGTCCACTACATATGGGACACTTCATTTTGGCTTGTGCCGACTGAAATATGGACCTCTTGACCATTTTGTAGACATTTATTTTATTTCATTTTATGTTTCTTGTGTGACGCGTTTCCCTTCTATTTCCATTTAACTTTATATACAGTCATGGAAAAAATTATTAGACCACCCTTGTTTTCTTCAATTTCTTGTTAATTTTAATGCCTGGCTCAACTAAAGGTACATTTGTTTGGACAATTATAATGATAACAACAAAAATAGCTCATGAGAGTTTAATTTAAGAACTAAGAACTATTCATTTTCCATGGTTTTCTTGATAATAACCAAAATTACTTAAATTCTTACATCAATAGCTATGGCATTGCACCGCCAAAAACACTACTTTTAAGCATTCCATGTTTTCTTTTCTGCATAACCATTGTTTTTGATGACTGCAGCCATGCGTCTTGGCATGCTCTCCACCAGCTTCTGACATTGTTCTGCTGTCACAGCAGCCCATTCCTGTTGGACAAATTCAAACAAATTTTCTTTGTTTTTGGGCTTGTGGTTCTCCATTTTGAGTTTGATGATTTTCCACAGGTTTTCAATTGGATTAAGATCTGGTGATTGAGCAGGCCAAGGCATGGTGCGAATGTTGTGGTTCTCCATCCAGGCTTTAACTGACCTTGCCGTGTGGCAAGGGGCATTGTTGGAAAATACAGTCATTCGAGGCAGGAAAGAGTTTTCCAGCTGATGGAAGAAGACTGTTTTCAAGGGTAGTCCTGTACATGACCTGGTTCATTCGGCCTTCACACAATTGCATTTGCCCTGTTCCACTCAGACTGAAACAACCCCAGATCATGACTGATCCACCCCCATGTTTTACTGTAGGGGCAAGACAGTCTGGGTTGTAAGCTTCTCCAGGCTTCCTCCTAACCAGTAAGTTGGCTGGAGTGGGCATCAATTCAAAATTGGATTCATCACTGAAGAGAACCTTAGCCCAATCATCAACAGTCCAATCCTTGTGGTCTCGAGCAAAGAGTAACCGGGCCTTCCTCTGCCTTTCATTGATGAAGGGCTTCTTGCGTGCTCTGTGTGACTTCAAACCAGCTTCAACAAGTCGGTTTCGAACTGTCCTTGCGGAACAAGTCACATTTCTCGACAGTGCCCACTCATTTTTAAGGTCCCTGGAGGTCTGACGACGATTCCTGACACAGGAACGGATGAGTGCACGGTCATCTCGTGGGGTAGAAAGACGTTTCCTGCCACGGCCAGGTAGCAATTTGGTAGTGCCATGTTCAGCTTGTTTTTTTTTGTTGTAATGAACGGCTGTCTTGGAGATCTTCAGTTTTTTCGCTACCTGTCTCTCCAATTTGCCAATTTCCAGCAGTGCCAAGATGGCTGCCTTTGTGGCTTCACATAATTCTTTTGTTTTAGGCATTATGTGAGAGCTGACAACTTCTGAGTTGTGCTACGGCTTGAATGTAAGCAGGAAACCACTCTAGGCCTTTGCATGTGCAGTGCTGCTTGTGACATGAAATGGCCTCTTATATACCCTGGGAATCAATTAAGCTTAAGAATGTCAAATAGGACATAAAGTATTATGTGACCAGCTGCATTTTTTGTTGTGTTCATTGTATTATACGTTTAGTGGTACCAGATATTAGAATGAACAAGAAATTGAAGAAAACAAGGGTGGTCTAATAATTTTTTCCATGACTGTATATGCATGACGAAACTATGAAGGGAAATTATTATTCCTCTTATCATTATTATGATGATGATGATAAGTATTACAATTATTATAATTATTTTTATTCTTATTCATTTATTTATATGTTGTTTTTTTTTTTCTTTTGGGGTGGGACTAGCCAAGCATAAGTCCAGTTCAATTCACTTGTACTGAATATAACCAGTTAATATAAGTTAACCTGCACACAAAGTTGATTTTTGACATATATATTATACCTCCCTTGTACAATTTCACTAAATTAAGCATAGACAGCTTAGTACTCAGATAGTTTTTTTTGTTTTTATTTCTCCTTTAATAGATAATTTCAGATTTTTCCAACTAAATTCTTCTTTATTCACTTCTATATCCAGTTAGCAAAGATGCCTTGTCAACAATAAAAGTAGCATTTTAGTAAGGTTAAAATAATAAATGTTAAGTGCCTTAATAGTGGTTATACTACAATATTCTGCAGGGGATACGTACTCTGTTTTGGGATAAAGCTACATCGCAGAGAGCATTATTTGTAAGAAATGACTCATATTGGAGCTTATGCACTGTTTTCATTGTTTGGGGATGAGAATGTGTACTATGGGGAAGGGTTGAGTTCTTGAAAAAGTTCTGTAAGGTTAATGAAGGGCGCATGTAATTTATTTTTTTTCTTTTATTTTTTTTCTCCTTCCAACACCTATTTGTGCTTTGGTGCGAGGTTTGTAATCTTTCAGAAATTTTCAGTCATCATCCATAATGGCTAATACATCTAACTATAGACACTCAAACAATAATTCTTGAATAAGATTTATTAGTTGGAACGTGAAGGGTTTGGGGAATCCTGTCAAAAGGTCAAAAATATTTGCTCACTTAAAATCTCAATACAGACATTGCATTTATACAAGAAACTCATTTTTCGTTTCCTCTAGAATAGTTGAATCAGATAGGAACGAGAGGTATTTGATTGTTGTCGGTCCATTAATACAAACTCTGGTGGTGCTGGTGACTTTATGGATATCCATATGAGATTTAAATTGTGTGATGGATCCAATCTTAGACCGATCAAATCCTTATACATTTGTTCAATCCTCCATGTCTAAAGTAGTCTCAGATTTCATGGCTAAAAATGGATATGTTGACGCCTGGAGATTTTACAACCCACAAGGAAAAGAGTTTTCCTTTTCCTCACATGTACACCAGTCATTGTCTTGTATAGATTATTTTATTATAGACAGCACATATGTTTCTAAAGTAACCACTAAATATCATACAATAGTTATGTCTGATCATGCACCCCTAACTATGGATATTCAATTTATGATTTGTTCGAGGTACTTATCACCCTGGAGGCTTAATTCCATATTGTTAACTGACAATAAATGTATTCAATTTATTTCAACTTCAATAGACGATTTTATAGTGATCAACCAGCCAAGTTGTACAACATTTTCGTTAAACTTAGAAACACTTAAGGCATATCTAAGGGGGCAAATTATTTCGTACCCTGCTAATTCTAATAAAATGCGTAAAACTAAAATTGAAAATCTTAAAATAGATCAGCAATACGTTTTAAACCCATCTCCTGATCTACTTAAACGCAGATTGGAGCTACAAACAGAACTTGATCTAATTACTTACCAGTGAAGCAGAACGGCTCTTGCTGCAGTCTCGCACTGTGTATTATGAACTTGGAGATAAAGCAAACAGGCTCCTAGCTCATCAGTTGAGGCGACAAGCAGCATCTCGCATCATCCCAAAAATTAAAAGCCCCTCAGGTTCACTGGTCAATGATCCTATAGAAATTAATGATATATTCAAGGCCTTTTACTCATCTTGAAAATCTGAAAACTCCCTCCTTACATCCCAGCACTACAGAGGAGCTGGATTCCCCATTAAATTAGAAGAAATACTATCAGCAATAAAGTCAATGCAAAATAATAAAGCCCCAGGACCAGATGGCTTCCCAATAGAATTTTTTTAAATATTTCAAAATAAATTGACACCACTTCTTATTTCAGTATATAACTAATTTCTGGATCTAGGTAATCTACCACAAACACTAACTCAAGCATCCATAACAGAACTTCTTAAATGCGATAAGGACCTTACACTTTGCTCATCTTACAGACCTGTGTCATTAATAAAGACTGATGCCAAGATTTTGGCAAAAGTGCTTGCTAAATGGCTTGAAAAATATCTTCGAAACTAATACCAGAAGAACAAACAGGTTTTATTAGAGGACAACAGTTTCTCTATAATGTTAGAATACTCCTAAATGTAATATATTCCAAAAAATCTAAGGTAACCCCAGAGGTATTTCATTGGACGCAGAGAAGGCGTTTGAATGAGTAGAGTGGCCCTACCTTTTTGCTGTGCTCAAAAAATTTGGGTTTGGAGAAACATTCCTATCCTGGATTCGCCTTCTCTAATCATATCCTCAGGCCAGTATTCGTACTAATGACATTTGTTCTGACTATTTTAAACAAACACGAGGAATCAGACAGGGGTGTCCTTTGTCACCCCTGTTATTCGCTTTAGTGATAGAACCTTTGTCAGTTGCCCTGAGGTCTTCCCCCTTACATCAGGGAGTGATTAGGGGAGATAACGAATTACAATTATTATTATCTGCTGATGACCTTCTTTTATATATATCTAATACAATTATAACCATTATACAGTACAAAGTTCTGAATAGGGTTCATTTATCCAAGGCTAGGCTGTCTGAAATATTTCCAGTGGTGGAGAATAAATGTGCTAGGTGCTTTACATCAACATGCAATCTTAGCCATATCTATTTGGCTAAGATTTATCTATGTTCAAAGCAAACAAATTTTATTTTTTAGTTATTTTGATTCGATGTCCAAAATATTTAAAATAAATATTAAAAACTGTCCCTTTATAGCAATCTTTGGAACCCCTCTGGAGTGTGGATTATTCACTTCTAACCAGTTGAGCATTTTAGCCTTCACATCCTTATTAGCACAACGTATACTTCTACTCCACTGGAAATCTAACCGGGTTCCCTCTATCTCTCAGTGGCTTCAAGATGTGATGTTTTATCTAAAACGAGAGAAGATCAGGGAGGATCTAAAAGGAAATTCAGAGAGGGTCTTTGACAAGTGGCAACCTTTCCTACCATATTTTAACTCATTAAGGACTTTGCCATCAGACTAGGCATTTTTTGTTTTGTTTCATTTTTTGTTTATTAGGGCCCAAGCACCGAACGGTGCGAGGATCCTATTGTAATTTGTCCATTTTTTTATTAGGGCCCCGAGCACCGAATGGTGCAAGGACCCTATTGTAATTGGTCTGTTTTTTATTATTAGGGCCAAAGCACCAAGGGTGCGAGGACCCTATTGTAATTGCTCTGCATTTTATTAGAGCCCGAGCACCAAGGGTGCAAGGCCCCTATTCAGAATCACAATCAGAATCAGAGATACTTTATTGATCCTCAAGGGGAAAATGCCTTTAGTTACAGATGCTCCCATTCAAAAGTCTTAAAAGAAGTAGGAATTTTAATTACTCCGCTTTTTATTAGGGCCCAAGCACCGAACAGTGCGAGGACCCTATTGTAATTGGTCCGTTTTTTATTAGGGCCCGAGCACCAAGGGTGGGTTTTGTATTTTCTAGGTGTCGTGTATAGTGTCAAAAATGATCTCAGTAGCACCCCCTAAATGTCAGCCCCAGCAAACCATTTCATGTAGAAGTATGAAAATTTGGAGGTACATGTCCGTACATGTCAGGACGGACAAAAAAAGCCTTTGGAGCCATACTCTAAACCCAACAGGAAGTCAGCCATTTTGAATTGAAATGTAATTTTTTGTGATTTCATGGTGTTGGAATTTGAAACAAAAGTCCTAAAGATTTCAATGAATTGACTTCAAAATTTGGCAATCCCACCTTCAGATGTGGGCGACCTTAGTTTGCGAGCAGTTTTGGTTGTGGATCAACGGTGTGGAAGTTATGGGGCCAAGAAGTTACGTGTTTCGCCAACAAACAGAGAGTAGTTTTTAACTACGTTGTACATGGTCCAATCTGCCCCAAACTTCACATGCTTGATAAGAGTCCCGCCCTGAACACATCTATATAACACTTTTCATCGATACTGAGAGTGCCACCTATTGACACAGAAAAGACAAAGTTTTACACTAAGAGGTCCAGCTCCTAGCAGGTTGACTTGATTGATTGATTGATGTACAAAAATGACTCTCCAGCACACCCTACAAAAATTTCAACGAAACAGCCCATGCAGACCATTAAACCTAGAGCAATGAAACTTGGGAACTATGTGTACAAGACTAAGACCGACAAAAAAGCCTCTTGGAGCCATGCCCTAAACCCAACAGAATGTCCACTGTTTTAATTCTAATTTTCAAATTTTTTGTAATTCCAGCCTCCGTTTGAAAACCAACTTGTCCTCCAGATTTCCCATATGCCCTGATAGGAAAACTCAATCTGTTCACAGACCATATAATGCAGGAGTGTTTTCGAAATAGTTGCATTCTATAGTTGTCCAGCAGATAGAGCTCTTACTCCATTGTTGACCCTTCTCTCTGCTCTGTGAAAGCAGCAGATTAGAGCAACTTCAGCCTCCTTCAATCACACAGGCTGTCTGCCTCTTTGTTTCACACCTCTGGCAGAGAGAGACAGAGTCAGAGAGAGACAGAGTCAGAGTGTGCTACTACTCCATTGTTTTACTACTCTCAGCACTCAAGGACACCCTACCAACCAGCTGACTTTATTGTATTTAGCAATTTTCCAGACCCTCTTTGCAGCATTGTATTTAAGCAGCAACGAAAGGCACATTTAGGGACTTATTTAGATTATCAGGAAATAGGAGAAATATACTGTCATTTTTTCCCATGTTTGTTGCTGTGAGTTAGCCCACAACAGCATTGTAAGTGGCAGATCACAATGCACACACACGCAACACACACACACCTGCTAAAGTGACTTAGGTCATCTCCAGCCTTAGCACTACATGGAGGAAGTACTAATCCACTGCTGTGTGCAGTGTTGCACTTTTTCAGAGACACACGGACGCATCAGTCGGCGTCTAGCGAGTAACCCCGATGTGTGCGGAGGTGCGAGGGCCCAATCATTGCTACTTGCAGCTTTAATTATTATTATTATTGTTATTATTTTAAAATTCTAATTCTTTCCTTTTAATTGATATTTGTTTTATGCTTTAGATTATTTTTGATTACTACTGTCCTGTTATTCTAAGGGAGTAAGGGAGGGAGAGGGGGTTAAAAAATGAAAAAAAGTGTAAGTGATGAAGTCTCCTTTTCTTTTACGTTATGATGAGTCATTCATGTAGAGCGATATATAGGGACCAGCACAGTGTAAACAAATATGAATGTTTGTGAAATATATGTAAACTTACACTTATTAATAAAGATTTTTATAATAATAATAATAATAATAATAATAATAATAATAATGATAATAAATGGTTGCCAAACATGTGCAGCCAATCTCTGTTGTAGAAGATGAGGGCTTCAATCAGCTGATAGTGTGCGTTGAACGATGCCCAATAGAAAAACGGCGACTGAGAATAGACATGGTGACTGCAGTCAAGACATTAAGAAAAAGCTTGGGAGGGTCTCATGTGTTGCCATGACTACTGATTGCTGGACATCAGTCAACACCATGGATCTATTATAAATCTGGATATAGCCGTGGGGGCAGGGCCTCATTCATTCCTATGAGAGCTGCTCAGTTGCGCATGAAGCAGAGAAAACTCTTTTTCTGGGTTTAGAAAAGTGTAAAATACCCGGATCTACTGGCCCATACAGCATGCGTATAAGTGATTAACGACAACCAAACGCGGCCGAGTGTACCCGAGCATTGACTCCGACTCACTGGCTCGCTCACACAAGTTACCTGAGTCGAGTGCTCGAAGCGAACAGTGCTCATTCACGAGCATTCCTCTCATAGTAGCTTAGCTTATTAGCAACAACAGCTAATTGGCGGTATAATGACAGCGGTGCTGTCGGTTTTAAAATTTACATGATAATCAGATAATGGTATATCTATTTATCTCTCTCTATACACACACACACACACACACACACAAATATACCTACAACTTATCAGGGAATCATATCGTAATCACGACCAGAGAAATTAAATTAATATAATCAAAAAGTGTTGTACTCACAAAAATATAATAAAAGGTTGTGCCTTGTAATATTTCCCCATGTATTAATACAAAGCTCAACTTTCAGTAAATACTACATTCAGTGCCTTTTAGTAACTGTTACTAGTGCGCCAAGCTGCTCATTGATAACCGGTAGTTTGAATACTGACTGTAGACTGTATATACGGTCTCTGATACAGACACAGTAAGACGCCCATATTGCAGCTTTACAGACAACAGCGTATGGATGTGTTGTAAAATGGTAAAAATTATTAATTATGATTCAAAAATATCCATTACTACGGCCGGCACAAAGCCTGTGCTGTGTCAGGGACTCCAAGAGTTACGTGTTCACGCGGCAGAGTCCCGCAGGTCCTATGCGCGTTCATTTTATGTCTGGAGAAATACCGAATTCCAAATCTTGATTGGGAAAATTGCGCATTTTACATCTTTAGGACTTAATGTTTTTAATAATGGCTATAGAAAAATGCGTTCTGAAAAGTCAACATCTCAAAAAAGAGGCAGAGAAACAAGTAAAAACCCACATTAAGTTAAATCAAAACTCCGATTTCCGCTCTGTGCTGCCATTATGACAATTATTTTTGAAGATCACGAGCGAGCAAGGAATCTTGGGAAATGGAAGACCGCAAAGGATAGTAGCGATGTGTCCTCCAAAAAGAGGGAAAAGAAGGCCGCATTTGTGGGCTGCATAAGAAGGAGCTTTCGAATTGGGACCAAATGGGATAGCCTTCGCGCAGCGCAGTGACGTAATTGGCCTTCAAATGCAGCCCCTGAAGGATGCAGACCCTGAATAGGGACAAAGCTTATGTAAATTTTGCTTCAGAGGGTGGTACACTTCCTGGGGGCCTGCATGAAGGACAGAAAGCTCTTTTTCCAGGTTTAGAAAAGTGTAAAATACCTAGATCTACTGGCCCATAAAGCATGAGTAGCAGTGATTAATGACAGCCGAACGTGGCCAAGTGCGGCCGAGTGTACCCGAGCACTGACTCCGACTCACTGGCTCGCTCACACAAATGAACAGATTGCTCAAAGCGAACAGTGCTTGTTCACGAGCATTCCTCTCGTAGTAGCTTAGCTTATTAGCAACAGCCGCTAATCAACAGTATAACGACAGCAGTGCTGTCTGTATTAATATTTACATGATAATCAGATAATGGTATATTTATCTCTCTATGCAAACACATACACAAATATACATACAACTTATCAGGGAATATCATATCATATCGTAATCACGACTAGAGAAATTACATTAACAGAATCAAAAAGTGTTGAGCCAACAAAAATGTAATAAAAGGTGGTGCCTTGTAACACTGCCCCATGTATTAGTACACAGCTCAACTTTAAGTAAATTCGACGTTCAATACCGTTTAATAACTGTCCGCTCCGCACTGCTTACTGATAATCGTTGTTTGAATACAGACCGTAGACTGTGCATATGGTCTATGTTACAGACCTGGTAAGATGTCCTTATTACAGGCTTTACAGCCAACAGCGTATGGATTGTTGTAAAATGGTAAAAATGATGAATTATAATTCAAAAATATCCGTTACTATGGCCGGCATGAAGCCTGTGTTGTGTCAGGGAGTCCAAGAGTAACATGTGCGTGTACGCGGTGGAGTCCCGCGGGTCCGATGCGCGTTCATTTTATGTCTGGAGAAATACCTCTATATTCGGAAAGTGACGCATTTTACGTCTTTAGGACTTAATGTTTTAAATAATGATTATCTAAAAATGCGTTCTGAAAAGTCAATATGTCTCAAAAAAAAATATCCAGTGATTTAAGGACGACTCTTTCCCAATGTTAAGCAAATTGGTAAAAGTCTCTCTGGGCCAGTGTGCATCACGTGACGCTGTTATTCCACTTTTGGCTACTATGTAAATTTAGCATCAGAGTGTGGCGCACTTCCTTGGGCTTGGTCTGTCTTACATGACAGGGACATGCCCCTAACCACACGATGAGTGGGTGATGCAGTTCATGTAGTTTCATGTACTGAAAACAGTGTGTTGAGGAAAGAAATACAGCCTAAAAGCTGAAAGGTGCTGCATTCCATTATCAGCGAGTGGATGAGAAACACTGAGATGCCAACAAAAATTGCGACTGGATGAAAGTGGGCTGCTTTGCCCATACGTTGCAGCTTGCTGTAAATGATGGCTTTAAAGCTGCAATGACCTTTGATTATGTTGTGGGAGCTAGCAGTAAGCTTGTAACTCATTTTTATCACAGCACTGTAGTGACTGCACAAGATCAGATAAACCTCCCGAGACATGCCCTTATTCGGAGCTGCAAGACACGGAAGATAATTAATGCCATGTCCTGACACCTGACAGAGCAGAGATGAGCCATTAGTGCAGTTCTGTCAGACCGAACCATCACAAAGTTGAATGAGGCATACATTCTGGAGCTGAAGGAGGATCATGGAGGAAATCCACCCTGCTTTAAACACACGACAGCCTTGGTTATAAGCAACAGACAATCAACGATCTTGCTAGACAATGTGGATGAACTGTTTGAGGTAAGATTCGTAATCTTTTTTAATCCACTTACACCTGTCTTAAATTAGTTTACGTAGGCCAATTAATCATGTTTTTATTGTTATAGAATTAAAACATTTATGTTAGTAGCCAATTCATTTAAAAGACTCCTCTTTTCTTCTCCCTGCCTCCTCTGTTTTTGATGGCTGTTCTTCTGAAGCGTTATTGAATGGACTGACACTCTAACCTCTTGAATGTTAGATCATTATTCATCAGTGTTTAAAATGCATGCATAATGTTCTTCATAAAACAATAAAATAATATTTTTAAGACAAAACCAACGTGAGTTTATTTCAAAATATCATTTAAGATTCAGAATGTTATTTTAGAAATGGTAATGAATAGTCTACTCTGTTAAAACCACTGGAGGTGGTTTCCCTGTGTTTACCCATTGAAGGAAAGGCTGTGACTTTTACTTTGAGGGTTTGGGGTTTTTTGGGTGTTTTTTTTTTTTTTTTTTTGGTTGGTTAGTTATTTTTTTCAGCTTCATTTTTATTTTCATTATTGTTATTTTTATTTATTTCATTTTCATGGTTGAGAATGTTAATAACAACATTGTTAACAATATTTTAAATGTCAGGTTCTTGATGTCATTTAAATAAAAACATTTATTTAACATGTCTTTTGTAACAAAAGACAAAAGAAATGAATAAAAACGTTTATTTAACATAAACACAGGGACAGCAGTGCATTCTTACAAGTTTTGTACACACTCTTTCTGTTGAACTACATTCACTAACATTTATAAGTTTATTTGCTTGATTTAACTTAACATATTAACGTATTCCTGTGTTATTTAATTTGTGTAGGGGCTCAAGGCATACATTTGACAATTGATAGAGGGTTTTGTAGTTTACCAGAATAAACCGCAGAGTACATAAGATGGACAACACATCCCCACTTAACCCCGCTCTGCTTAAGAGAGGTTAAAATATCCAGGATACAGGCATTGCCATCTTTTGATGGTGATGTCATTGAGAGCCAGAGTCTTTGCAATGGCAAATCTGCAGTGGGGAAGTTCCTGCCAAAACACCCTCTGTCCAATGGTGATCAGCTCCACTGAATGCGAGCACATGGATTGGCTTTCACAGCTGTCAATCAAGGCCAGAAATCCCCTTATTGTAGAACTGAATAACTCATTGACCGAACTAATCATAAAAACAAACATTTGAACAAACATTTGGGATGAGAACTCTTTTCAGTGACAGAAACCATCTTTGGGGAAAAAATTATCTGGCGTGTCTGTTGAGTTTATAGTTTGGCCTATGTCCCATTCACTAACATTAACGGGCAGGCTTTATGACTTATACTGCAGACAGACACCAGGGGGTCATCAAGATTGAAAAGGTACACTTTGAAGGAGCTGCCATGTTGTTCATCTTTATCTACAGTCTATGGAAAAAACAGAGACTGCCTCCCACAATACCCAAGTCTGAGCCTCTTCATCTATACACAAAGCTAGACACTACAGTTGCACACATTTGAAAAATTTAAGATTGGGAGAACTGTAGCTGCTCTGGAGAATTCTAATGAAACAAAATCACATTAAACGTTGTGTTTTAATTTTGTTACATATGTGTTTTTCTCCATGTCAGTTTTCTCTCAAAAAACGCTGCATCCAGTTTTGGGCTAAGAGTTGAACAAGTTGAGTGTTTAATTCTTAGTATTTGAGTTTATTTCTGCTTTTACCTGGGTAGCCCCGAAGGCCGAAAGCTCTCCAGTCTCTGACAGGCTGTAATCCAACCCTTGCAGCCTCCACATCACTCACGGCAGCAGGGTCCAGTATATGTGGAACTATCTATCAGCCGCACAGACAAACAATGAATTATTGGCTTATCTGAAGTGGCTGATGTAGATGGTAAGTCTAGCCAGTAGCTACAGCGTTCCCTGTTCCTTTTATGTCACTGCTATTTATTTGGCATTCAATTAACTTTGCTGCTGCCATTACTATGTCCTCTGAGAGTGCACCCTTCCCTATTTTCCTTATCTTGTCTGCAGGGCTAAAGATGGGATGTGAGAAGAAAATAAGTATATAGATATACACTAAGCCACTGTCATGGCGGCTGTTATACTGCTGCATTACTAAACAAACTATACACTATCGTTACTGATAGTTCTAAAGCGCTAGATGTTAATGAGACCTTTCAAGCAAAGGCTCAGAACGTTCACTTTGCTGAACAATGTCGCTTATGGATTCAGACGGACGTACAAAGCCATCTCGTCTGCAACCAGCTTGTCTAGCTTTTACTTCTACAGAGTATGTATCCACTGCGACGTCTACAACCGCTGACGAGACCATCTTCGTATCTGATGTAGTATCCGTCTTTGTGCGGTTTTTGTAAAAGGATTAGTTTGACATTTCCCTCACCTTGTCACCCGGTACACCTCTGGAAAAATCAAGGACATCGCTGAAATCTGGCGGAGGGTTTCTTCTCTTGTAAAACTTGAATATTTTTCTAAATGCATCTTCTCCATTCTCCAGCATTACTGCCATCTTGACCATGATGTAACTGACCTTTCAACTCTTCCTCTACTTCTTTAGTTTTAATGGCGGTTGGCGTCCATAAAATTGCATTACCGCCACCTACTGGATTGAGGTCTCACTTGTTAATGATAAATAAAAATAGAAAGAATTTTAATGACTGCTTCTTATACCGTTACCTCGCTATTATATCTATTCTATTTCCCGGTTGATTAAGAGAGCCTAAAAGTATCTCTCAAAAACTGCTGTACATCTTCTACCAAAACACCTTCCGCATCCAGAAATCTCCTGGCTGCATCAATAATAAGGTCTACATCTAATTTATCTAACTTTCTCTGAGTTCCAGCAGTACAATATATCACCTTTGTATCACTGCAAAAGACCTGTTCTTTTTGGCCTCCTATCTAGTGAGCAAGTGTCACTACATTTTTTCATTTACTATGATGAACTAAAATAGTCATACTCCTGTTCAGGATGACCTGACATGACCATGTGAAAATTCGTGTTATTTCACTGTGTAGTTTTTGCGAAAAGTAAAGGTATATTCACCCCCAAAATTCAGTATTAAACATTCATATTCTTTACTGAAAACATCTCTGTATCATTAAGATCATGGAATATTCTACTTAAATCACACTAAACACATCATCCTAGAGGATGATGTGCTTTCAAAGATTATTGAAAGATTATTTAAAAATACCATAATGTATGAATGCATAAGATTGTGCACATTAACAGTGAAGGATCTTGTAAAAAGGAACGCATTGGAATTTAGATCAAACCTTTGTGGGACAGATTGCTATTGAAGGTGAAACAGAACAAAGGTTCAGGGTACAAAAGCAAGCAATTTTCCTTTAAAAAAAAAAACCTTGATGTTTTTTAGATGACAGTTCAGCTATGGGACAACATAGACCCTAATGTTAGTCATTTGAGCTGATTTCCCCTTAAAATTTCTCATAAACTTTTAGGTACCCAGTATCCCATGACATTTTACATAAAACAACTGAAAATTATATATAACCTATTACAGATTTTTAAAATTTTACATTTAATATAAGGAAATTAGGAATTTAAACTTTTCTCAGAAACTGCGTTAAAGCCACATGGAATGTGACATGGTCATAATCAGGGTTTTCCTGAACAAGAAGGAACTTTTAAAATGAATATCTTGTTTGAGTAAATTATGAATATCTTATAATGTCATTGGAATTGACTTTCACTTCAGATTTCTCACAAACTGAACAGTAATTCACAGGAAAGCTGTTTCTGGTCATAATCAGGGTCATCCTGGACAAGAATCCATTGAAAATTTCAAATAGCCTCTTAAAGATTTTTTAAATTATTATTTTCATATCTAAAATGAGGAAAACATAAAAAATGATTAATTTGAGATGACTTTCTGAAAAAAAGATGTATTAAAATCCAATGGTTTAATTAATGATTAATGATTAATGAATGGTATTCATACTTTGTTGCAATACTAACATATTTTTGGGAGTATGTGTACTTTACCAGAGTATTTATATTTCAGCTTTTACTTTCATTCTACTAGGCCTACATTTCTTTAATAAAATGTATACATCTACTAAATAAAAAAAATAAATAAATAAAATGTAGCAGAGTAAAATACCTTTACTTCACTACATGAAAATGTAGTGGAGTAAAGGTATTTTACTCTTACTCTGCTGTTCTAGTCTCGTCCACAAAAGCAACTCTTGGTATAGCAATGTCCTTCAACCCATTGCCTCTCAATCTAGATGTCTCTTTTCAGCCAAAACATGTTCCTGGTCTCTCCTTAATTGAACCAAGCTGTCTTTTTGTCTGCATCAGTCATTCTGCATACTTTCCTGATCGCTCAGAACAAAACAGAGCATGAGATACAACTTGAAGATATAATGAGAGATAAAATGTGTATATATAGCCTAGGGTGCCACTTGTAAAGTTGTGGACTCGAAAAGAAACAGCAACATTTCTCCACATTTAGCTCTAAAACATGATTATAAAGAGGTGTGCATTTTTTCACTTTCATTTTTCATTTGTCACTTGTAAATCACATTTAGAGCAATATTTGCAAACTTTGTCAAATTTATTCTTTCATGAAAAAATAAGTTCAAGATAATGTCACTGTAAAATAAAAAATGTTTAAAATTAAATGTAAATGTTTACTGTTATATCTAAATGTTATATGTTATATCTAGGGTAACATTTAGATTTAAGATTTAGATGTAACATATAAAATTTAGATTTAAGAATTTCCATCCCTAGATTTAATATTTAACATTTAGATTTAATATTTACCATTTATATTCAACATTTAACATTTAGATTTAATATTTAACATTTAGATTTAACATCTACCATTTAGGCTATATGTTAAATCTAAATCTTAAATCTAAATGTTATTGTTTAACCTAAATCTTAAATCTAAATCTTAAATCTTTATGTCATGATTCTAAATATTTAGCTAAATGCAAATTTCACACTGCCACTTGGCAGAAGTACCAAAATAAGAGCTTGATGTATTGATGTTCTGTGTATATGGTGACCGACCAACAGATTATAGTTTTGAAATGAGAAAATTAAAATCAGGAAACGGGTTTTCATTCCACGGTTCAATTCTGCCTCACTCCTGGCTTATGTGAGAAACTCTTGCCATGAGGAGAGCGGCCTGCACCTCGGGGGAGGCGGCTCCGCTCTCAAGTCACCTCCAGTGTCAGAACAGGAAATAACATAAAATGTACAAAATAAATGCATGGAAAAAATCAAAATAAAATCATATACACACTTATGGTGGAAGCATTGTTTTATTTGTTTAGTCTTTACTTAATTAGTCAGCAATGTAACATGAAAACCGTTATTCCTCAGGTGTAGATATTGATTTTACATTTTTATTTTGCGAAGAACGTAACGTAGTTATTTGTGCCAGTGTAGCAACGTATTAAGATTCAATAAATTTAAAAATAACGTTATCTTATTTACATGCGCAATTGATTTATTCAGTTAAAATGGGACATATTCTCCATCCATATAGCCTAGCCACATCAGTTCATTAAAAAAAACATTTTAGCAATTAAACAATAACTGAACAATCTCTCTCAAACACATACACTGCCCATTTATACTTTCCCTTTGAAAAATATACGACAGCATTTTACTGCAGTCAGCTTAATTTGATATGAATTGATAACTGTGGGTATTCAATGTGACACAAGAAGCCGATGTGTCTATCTATACAGTGAATGTTGTAGTGTGGTCCAACTCCTGAATGTAGCGTGAGTGTCCCATAGACATATATAAGTGGACTAACCATCCAGGGTTGTCAGATGCGTCAACGTCACCATCTTGTTCAGGGGCTTCTGACCAGCGCTCAGATGCTGCCTGTCTGTATTAGCATCTGGACTGTGCAAATATGCCGGATTTTTTGTTTTTGTTTTTTGTCTGTTTTTATAGATTTGAATCAATTAAATTCAATGTTGATCTTGATCACTGTCATGGATAATCATGTATTCCTGAGTCATTTCTTTTCACCTGTAAAAAACGTTTGTTTATTAGATTAATGTAACCGTTACCTACACTGTGTGTGTGTGTGTGTGTGTGTGTGTGTGTGTGTACTTTTATATACCATGCTCCTTTACCATGGTAAGTCTAAAATATGTCAGCATAACCATATATGTCATATCCACATATAAAAGTACTATAGTGTTTCACAATATATTTTATTTTTGGCATTTTAATCATATTTTAACACTAATTTAGCACTCAGTTGCTTCTTCTCTATTGCCTCTGACTCTTGAGCTGCTGAAATGTGTGAGTCTCCCGAGTGTTAAATTAATCAGTCTAAGTCAGTTTGGTGTCTGACGGCAGTAGAGGTCCTAAGGCCTGCCCCTCAATGTTAGTGAATGGACATAAGCTGAACTAAAAACTCAAAGTAAGGACAAATACATTTTTCCCAAAGACAGTTGAACCACTGACCTTCCGATAAGAGGACGCCCCGCTCTACCTCTGAGCCACAGCTGCCCCTCAGTCTCTGTTTTGGCCGGCATGCCCCCGTCACTAGTAAGGCTCATTTGAGCAAATCCAAAATTATTATAATCCACAGATAGAATATAACTTTTCTAGCCAATAAACTCATGGTAGTCAATCAGATCTAAAATAAGGCAGATATTATTACTGTGTCTTTCACCCATTAAACCAGAGTGACAGTCATCAATAATTGTGTTGAGGTATAAATAAGTGATAGCAATTTGGTGTCCAGTCTAGTGGATCTTACATGGAGTTCCATTGTTGAAATGAAGCTTTGTTTATACTTTTATTTGTTCCATAAATATTACCTAAAATTAAAAGGGTTACCATTTTAACACTAAATTACCCATCTACCAAACACATGTACTTTATTCTTAAATATTTTAGTTTTAAATTTACCTTGCGAAATGGCTACACCTGCAGATTTATTGCTGCCAGAAGACATCCAAATATCATCTCCCTATTAATTCTTCCAGAATGTATGATCAGACACTGATGCATGTGTCTTCTGTACAAAATAAAAGTCAGCCTTAATTTTTTTTTTACAGAACAAAACAAAAAAAGGCTTTCCTTTTCAATAAATGTCCGATGAATCTCTGATATTTATCGAACACAGTGATACACTAGTGATACTCTAACAGAAAATGGAAAAGGAAAAAAAAATTCAACACTTACTAACAAGGTTACAATAGTCAAAGTTATGCTTGGTCATATTGTGCTGTCCATGAGCAGCAGCTCAATGTTAAATGTTCACCTCCAGTAGGAGTCACGCATGCGGCCTCTATGTGGGGCCACAACCTGTTTTGAGTCTCTTTGTCCTTTGTTGTCAGATTTTCTCCAAATCTGAGGGGTCTAGATGTAAGAAAGTCTGAATTCTTTGCACTCCTCCATACTAACTCTTTAGTTGATCTGGATGTGAAGCGTGTCATAACTGTTCGTGCCTTGTCGCTGGTCCTATTTCCAACCCTTTGGCTGATATTGATGTTGAAGTGGAGAGGGTGTCTAGCCTCTGGAGCGATTGCCTGACAGATGTTTGTTGCACGCTCTTTGACGTCTTCTCTGTCTTGTTCTGGTAGTCTGTAGAGCCTCAGGTTCCATCGTCTTTTGAAACGCTCACCATCGTTCACCTTGTCCTCCAGCTCAGAGAAGCTCCTCTCGTGGTCAGTTGTCACCTTCTTCACAGTGGTTACATCTGTTTTCATATCTTGGATTTCTTTTAAGAGAAGGACACACTGTGGAAAGTGCCATGAGGTTAAGATAATCAAGTAATATAAAATGTAACCTCAGATTTGTACTTAACTATAGTACTTGATTAAATGTACTTAGTTACATTCTAGCTCTAGTCAGCAGAGGGATGTACAGTAACTGAAGTTACAGTAATTGGGATCAATAGACCAAGTAAATAATCCAGTCATTATAATTCCTCTTAAAACCCTATCTAAATTATTCAATAATATTAACATCCTTTTCAAACGTTCCTCAAATATAAAACTTATTTGTCCTTGTGTTGGGCATCAGTTTGTGGATTGTGAAAGCGAGATATTTTTTCTCTTAACTTGGTATGAGTGCTCTGGAACACTTGTAAAATTTTCTTTTTTAAATTTAAACTTTATTTAAATACTTACAGCAATCAGACAAATTGCTCTACACCTTGCTAAAATTATTCAATCAATCTGTCGTATTGAAAATGAAACTATGATTGTTTTACACAATTTATTAGAATTTTATTATAGTGATCTTGGCTTGCACTATCATTAGCACCTTAATAGCAGAGCATAATCATTGTATGAGAGCTGTCACTGGCTTTATTCTCAGACTGCTAACTTACACAGTCTACATGTGCAGATGATCAATGTGAGATGATTTTACACACAAAAATTATAGGAAAATTCTTTGTGATATATATTTACAGTACTGGATAATATTGAAACATTAATGATGGTTTTTTTTTGCAATTACTTAATGGTATTTAATTTCAACAGTGTGCTCTACAGCTGACCATAAGTGCCTGCAGCATGGGGGGGACATCTATATGGGTATATTGATTTTATTTCTACAATCATTCATCAACCCATCATTTGCACTGCCAATTACACCTGTCTCCAAAATGTTTGTACGCATAGGTCAGTATCCCTGCAGATGTGCACATTCTTCCATCAAGTTAGCGTTTATAGATCACAACTTTTGCGTGGGCAGTGGTGTATACTTCTTTTAGGCCTCACTGTGTGTGTTCATACTGTTTATGAGACCCTTGAATATTTCCTCCACCACAGCAGTTTATTGCCCCATGATGCCCAAGACGTTTAACCTTTAATGCAAGCTATAGTCCATGAAAGAAGTACTAAGATCCTTTACTCAAACAGAAGAAGTAAAACAATTACACAAAATACTACATTTCAAGCTCAAATGTTTATCTGACCACATAGGACAATGCCTTTAAACACTGTTTTTATTGCCATAGCACATTATGTTCCATAAACTTTTAAATTAGCAAATTAGTTAGCCTGAATAGTGTGGTGTGTGACAGGAAAGCTGCAGAAGTACAACACTATCACTGACAATAAATAAAGCCATTACAACTGGACAACACATTAAGATAATGGCAATAATGGTCACGCCTAAAGACACTGAAGGTGGAATACACTAAGGTCAGACTTTCAAATAGATATTGTCGAAATTTTCTTCATGAACCTAACAGAATGGCAAAAATTTAAAATGTCAAGCAGGTAAGACAGCAAGAGCAGAGTCTTGATGAAACTGGGCTAGAGAAAAAAAATGCTGCACATCTTTATCATTCTGATCCTCAAAGCAATATCCCAGAGGTTCAGTCATATTCACTGTCTTTGTTTGACTTCTGCCCAGCAAATGGACGTCTGTTCCTCTGAACCTGGAGCTGAAAACAATAAGAGGGTACCAATAAGAGTGTAACACATACAGTAATCAATATACAATCAATATTTTCAGGTTCTGCCAAATGTCACATTAAAAATGTATCATGTTTATTATGATTTCTAAAAGCATACTTATTATCCTACAAAAACTTCAATCTGCTGTTATGTTAACATTGGCTGAATTTCAGTGATTGTCACTGTAACAAACCCAACAATTTTATCCACTGAAATTAAATCAAACTAAGAAAATCAATCAGTGGATAAATACATGTTCATAAGCAGTGTCAATGACGACCTGATGTTTTATTATTATGGACTGTGTACTAGGGATGTACCGATGGATTGCAAGGCAGTTAAGAAGATAGCAGGGGACATTGTAAATGTCCAAAAATGTATTCATTGCATAGTTTGTGTTTTGCATTTATACCCTACCTCAGAAATACAAGAGGATTATTTAATTTGATATAGAAAAGAAGAGAAAACGCAGTGTTGTAGAATTTTTGTTTGAAATAATTAATAGAATATTTTTCAGTCATCATTTATCTGTAATCTCATTTTGTATTTTAATAAATTTTGAGAAAATTGTATCAAGTATACTGAATTGTATCAAATCACGACTTGAGTGAATTGTTACATCCCTAGTGTAGACTGGTAGCTGCAGAGGTGCCCTTGAGCAAGGCACCAAACTTGCACAAAAAAAGCCCACAATGTGGCAGCCATATCACTCTGGCATCTCTCCAGAGCAAATGTCAACAAAGTGAAAAAACAGAATTTCCCTAAGATGGCTTTAAAAAGTACTTCTTCTTCTTAACTGTTTTTAATACAATGGAAAAATTCATGTCATTGTTTTCTAGTGAGCAAAAACTGATGTAAACATAAAACCAGACATGCACAATATATTTCGGGGTGATAAAATAATCAGCCAATAATGGGATTTTTTTCTGATAATAAAAATTATAGACGATAAATAGCACTGATGATATGAAGCTAAAGCCAGACAGCTTTTATTGACATAACTGGTGCAGCATCTACACATGGGTAACATTAAACCTTTAAAGTTGGTTGAAGCCAGCCATAAACACAGAAGAACTGCAATACCACTGAACATGTGTGGACTTCTTTCACAGTTTCGCAAAGACGACATGACTGTGCCATCCGATCAGCGTCCGTCAGACTCCCAACCAACCATGGCAAGCCAAAGTGGACATATTTTGCCATGTTAGAACGGCGTTTTTTTACAACGCATACAACGTAAACAGAGAGGAATTGCACAAACAGCGGCACATCAACAAGAACGGCACAAAAAGTGCTGTTGTCTTAAAATGCGAATGATCTCTGCCCTCTGGTTTTCACATCCACTGAATTTGAACTGTAATTACCCAATCACTAAAAACCATAAACAGAACACACTAATCAAGCACTGACCTCCTTTGCCATTTGGTGTTTTGTTGGACCCAGTACAGAGCCTTTTGAACCTCACCCCACCCAGAACACCAGCTACAAGAGGGCCCATATGCACTTGGGTGTTGCTTTATGATTACTTTATATATGTTCAAATATGTGATGTAATGCTATAGTATCGCTGTTATACCAATAAAGCAATAGAAGCTTTGTTTGCTGGTATGCCTGCTATTACTGAAACATTCCCAGGGGTGGCAGCAGGGGACCATTTAATGACATTCTAGTGTACGGTACTCATTGCAGTAGATGTTTTACAGCAAGGCTTTTAATATATAATATTCAAAACAATAGGCACATTAATTCTAGGCTGAATGATGTCATGAAAAATTCAGATCTTCCTCTGGTTAATTCCTCTGCTGCAACTTACTAGATACACATTGTATATGTGTATATATATGTGTGTGTGTGTGTGTGTGTGTGTGTGTGTGTGTGTGTGTGTGTGTATACATGTAAAGTAATGCAATGTTTATAACATAAACTATACTGTGGGCCTGTTTGCTAAACAAGTCTTCGGTCTAGTGTAATCTGTTTCACTCCCAATAATAATGCTATACAGAAAAATAAACCCAATTATTGAAATAATCCCAAACTTAATACAAACTATTGATGCTAAACATTCCACAGGTAAAGGTTAATCAGTAATAAATTACCCTCAGGTAACACTTTCTATGAAGACTGCATCTATAATTCACTATGAAGGCATTCATAGTGAATTACAATGCATTCATAATGCTTTATGAATACACTCATACGCACACATAATAGTAACTGATACACTATATCAACAGGTATACACCATAATAGATGTGACTTATAATGATTTATAAGTGGCAAGGGTTTTATGGAGGCTCTTGACTTGACTACAGCCCATGCTGTATTATAAGTTATCATTATATGTGTTAAGTAAAGTGAAATACATATTGATGCATTTGTAATAATTTATCATTCATCATAATGTTTTATTGTTGGTGTTAAAGTGTAATCATTTTCATGCATTTAAAACAATATATGCTGCATCATAAGTGATCAATGCCTACTATACACTAGAATACTTTGAAAATACATTTAAAAGACTGAAGTTTGACAGTGTGTCAGAGTTTTTCACCACAGAATCAGATTTTGAAAAGATGTGGGATCTTGCAGTGTCAATATTTGCAAGATTGTTAGCTTCAAAAAGGAATAAATGTGATTCGAATCTGTTGCAGCCCTAGAGCCCCATTGAGTACTGTATGCCATATGTTGTAGCTAGCTAGCTAACCACTGTCCCCATCCCAAACAGGCTATTCACAAGCTACGTTAATCACTGGAATGTTTGCTATAAACCTACAAGCTAACTGTATGATTAAGCTAAGGATTGCTTGGTTCAAAAATACATGATTATGTGATAAATGAATTTTAAAGCTAGCAATCTTCAATTGAACCATACGGTTACCTTGCAGGCTAATAGCAAACAGTACGCTAGCTCATGTTAGCTTGCCGGTAGACCCTTATACAGTTATGCTCATAAGTTTACATACCCTGGAGGTTTTGGCCTGACAACATACACACAAGTTGACACACACAGGTTTGAATGGCTACTAAAGGTAACCATCCTCACCAGTGAGTTTCTGGGCTCCTGACAGACCCCTGCATGTTTCATCCAATGCTGCACTGACGTTGTTGGATTCCGAGCCATGGGGAAAGCAAAAGAATTATCAAAAGATCTGTTGGAGAAGGTAGTTGAACTTTATAAACCAGGAAAGGTATAGAAAAAGATATCCAAGGCATTGAGAATTCCAATCAGCAGATTTCAAACTCTAATTAAGAAGTGGAAAATGAGAGATTCTGTTGAAACCAAGCCACGGTCAGGTAGACCAACAAAAATTTCAGCCCCAACTGCAAGGAAAATTGTTTGGGATGCAAAGAAAAACCCAGAAATAACTTTAGCTGACATTAGCAGAACTCTCTGAAAAAAAGTGGTGTGGCTGTTTCAAGATGAACAATAAGGAGGCACCTGAAGAAAAGTGGGCTGCATGGTTGAGTCGCCAGAAGAAAGCCATTACTACAACAATGCCACAAAGAAGCCCGCTTACAATACACCAAACAGCACAAAGACAAGCTGCAAAACTTCTGGAACAAAGTGAAGTGAGTGATGAGACTAAAATGGAACTTTGTGGCCACAACCATAAACGTTACATTTGGAGAGAAGTCAACAAGGCCTATGATAAAAAACACAAGGCCAAGTTGACCTGTCATTGGCTACAGCAGAAAAAAGTTACGGTTCTAGAGTGGCCATCTCAGTCTCCTGACCTCAATATCATTGAGTCACTTTGGGGAGATCTCAAACGTGCAGTTCATGCAAGACAGCCCAAGAATTTACAGGAAGTGGAGGCTTTTTGAAAACAAAGTGCCTCATCCACAACTACCATAAAAGGCTTCAAGCTGTCATTGATGTTAAAGGGGGCAATATACGGTATTAAGAACTAGGGTATGTAAACTTTTGATTGGGGTAGTTGGGTTTGGGTAGTTTCTGTTGTCATTATGATTTAAAAAGAGCAAACACAATAGTTTGATAATAAGTGGCAACCACTAACCATGAGTGAAAAAAAGGTTTTTGTATTATCATTCATAATCTCTGAAAAATGGCCAAAAAAATCACAAATTCTGCCAGGGTATGTAAACTTACACTACAGCTTACTTATTTACAGCTGCCAACTGCCCACTACCATTCCTAGTTAGAAGGTTGACAGTAGATTTATTTGTCATTTTATCTTAAATGTAGCTTAAGAAAAAAATGAAATTAAAATAAGTCACTAAGTCCTGCTACATCTTTTGGCTTCACAGAAGAGTTGAGGAGTCTTACAGCCTGGGGAAATGTCAATGTCAGAGAATGGGTAAATGGTAGGCTGGGGCACCAGGCCTCGAAATCACTAAATCAGACCCTGTTGACAATGGAAGCAACAGTAAGCAGCTGGATGAGAGGTTTGTCACTGCGCTGCTCTCAGTCTGTTCTGATGAACTTATTTATTAGCTGTGTGATCAGCCAGGTGTGTTTTTTATTTTTGTTAGGCCTTCTTTTTTGTCAGTTGTTGAAAATGGTAAAATTATTCTCTTGGGTTCAGTTACTTTGGTTTGAACAGGAATGCGCGGCCCAAGCTGCACTTTAATATCCAAATGTGCACACACCTGGTGTACAGTCTGTATTCAGGCACATTAGGTAAAAACAAAAAAATCGCCCAACTATTTTTGTGCATTTTCAGTAAGGTCACAGGTAAACCTGCTAATAGGCGATAGACTGCTTTCCAGTTGCCAGGAGTGCACAGGTGTGTTCACTGCACTGCAACAGATGAGTATGCCTTTCTGCCTCTGTGTGTGTCTGTGTGTGTCTGTCTGTGTGTGTGTGTGTGTGTGTGTGTGTGTGTGTGTGTGTGTGTGTGTGTGTGCGTGCGTGCGTGCGTGTGTGTGTGTGCGCGCATGCATTATTCTGGTATGTCCATTTGACATCATGGAGAGACCAGGGAACAGGTAAACAGCAGAAGCATGGACAAAGGTCTGTGCAAACTTTATGACGGTTACGTATCTTTATCTCTTACTGATTCATTCTCTCTTATGAACTTGATTCAGACTAATTTTGATCGATGATATGGCGCTGCTTAGTAGACAAACAGTAATTAGAAGTGACATGTCATTGCATCTTGCGAGTTAAGGAGCTAATATAAGCCTGTAAGCCCGGGTGTTGTGTTTCCATCAATGCCGATTGTAGCCAAAGGCAATAAATGCCTGTGACAACTGTAGAGTCATTTGAGCCAGGTGTGATTGCCTTTTGGACACTTTTCCATTGCATTAAAAAGCCAGACATTGGCAGGTGTTAGCGTGTTTTTTTTTGTAATAGGAATGAGGGTTAATATGCTTGCTGATTTAAGACTTGTCTTTTTAGCAGACTTCAATTTAAAGCTCTGGAAAAAAAATTGGTTCTGACCAGGTTTAGGTCCGCAACATCTGATGCTAAAAAAAAAATCTAGAAAGGTTTTAAGAGAGCCACTTTTGTAACACTGAAAACTGACTGGCTCAACATACCTTGCCATTTCCACTAATCTCACTTAGCAGTACAGCCCTTTGGTCAGGCCCATTTTTTTATTGTATTATGTTTAATGAAACTACAGCAATCTGACCTTATATGGCATTGTGTTAAGCAAAAGTCCAATATCCACAAGACCCCACGATTTACCTTTGCTCCCTCCAGCATGTGTGGGTCTTTTTGAAGTGCATTGTTCAGTCCCTCCTCTGTGCTGAATCCAACCCAGCAGAAGCCTCTGTGAAAGCCTGTTTCTTTGTCCTGGTGCAACACACAGTCAAATAGTCAAGCACAAAAATACAAGCAAGTCAAGCAGGTTGGGCAAGAATAAAACCAAACTTGTTGATCACTGACATGGATCGCTCAGTAAGTTTTAAGTCTATATATGTTGACTGGCTGCCTGGATTTAAAAAAGACTCAAAAATGTAAAACACCTGATATGAATAGGAATGAATAGGAAAAGCGTCACCAGTAACCAAAAGTATTCTTCATTAATAGTATTATTAGTGGCTGTTGGTTGTAGAAGGTCATTTTAAAGACATTTAGATTAGATTACTCTTTATTGTCATTGTGCACACTAAATAACGGTAAACAAAAAGCCACATTACAACAAACAGTAGCAACATGCATATTTAACATCATAACTTGGACGGTAACTCTTGATACATTTGGACATTTGTCATTTTTGTGCTGCGCAAGTATTACAGTCTGAGATGGGTTTGTGAATGTATATTATAATGGAATACATGAGCATGTTTGTACTACTAGTACAGACTATAAATGTACTTACCACCACTGTTTTATTTCACCTTGTCAAATTCAGTTAGGGATAAAAGCCTAAATGCTGTGGAGATGCCTTTTTTTTTGTCCATGTCCCATAGCCATCATTCTGCCACCAAAAGCCAGACCTGCAGGAGGATCTTCTACTTCTGGTCTGGTAATAACATTACTTACCACACACTGCAAAGAGCTAGCTTAGCTTAGCGTGCCTCTCAGTATGTCTCACTGAAGCAGAAAGTTTTGGTTTGGGGATGGGAGGGGTAGACAGCATGTTGCCTGTTGCACTATGTGTGCTGCCTTCAGGCTGCCTTACTGAGAGCAGTGGCACTGACAACATTATAATAAACATAATAGGATGGTTCAGTGCATTGTTCGATTTGTAATGAGTACCGAACCAAAAGCCCTAAACCGAGTAATTGAATACAAATACAAATTGTTACACCCCTAATAGATACATACAAGTGAATTAATGTAGAGCATAAGGGAGTATAGTAAGAGAGAGAGTAACTGTGATATGAACAAAAAAAATATATGAACATAACCAATAAATGGTATATGAATAGTAGGGTGTTTCAGTAGGTCAGTCAAATGCTGTGACAACTTACAAATGGAAGAAGACACTTCTTTACTGGCCCAAACTGTCCAAAGTACTCCCTCATCTCCTCTGAAAAACAAACAGGAACATTTCATGTTAAGCACAAAAAGCACAAACGTTGAGTTTCTCTCCAACTTGCAGGACTGCTGGGTTAGACTGTATTAGCTTTCAGCGTAATTACCTACTAAACTGGCAGCTAAGTGTATGTTGCTATGTATGTTTGTGTAAGGATGCATATAGATTTGAAAAGTTGAGCAGAGTTGGGCATTAGGGACTTAAGCCCCAAGGAATTTTTATTTACCCCCAGTTAATTGTGAATGAAGAATAAAAATAAATACAGCACAGGATTAAAATTGAAAATTTAAATGTTGTTTCTAGGGCAGCAACAGTAACATTTAAGACAACAATGCTGCTATATAAACTCAGTATCTCATTGGAAACACATCTAAAATGCTCAAATAAATCATATTCCTGACATCACAATACTGAGTGAAATTTTAGACACAATCAAGAACATATACATCAGTTATTCTCCTGACCTCTGTGGAGACAAGGCCAATGGAAAATGCATATTATAAGACTGATCTCTGATTTTATGAATCAATATTGGATCACACAACTAAAAGTCTATTTGAATGTGATTAAATGATTATTTCAATCAAGCCCTAGTTTTAAGTTTGTATCCTCAATAAAGGGAGACAAACCGAGAGCAGTCCGGCGGCTGCAGAGATGTTGTAAGACAGAGCCCATTAGCCTGTGGCCCAGTCTCAGATACTTAGCAAAAAACCACAAAGCTCCACGCTAATTAAAATGCTAATGTATTCAAATCGGGTCGTGTTTACCATCTTAATGAGAGGTAACCATATGAAGGCTGCTCTGGTGTGATATTCACAACATCAAAGGAGTGAAACTTTGGAGATTTCAAAGTTCACAACTTCATGTTCTCAGGTTCCACCTGAACACCGCAATATGAAGCTAATATCCTGCCAAAACTTAGCATGTTTTACAATGCCCTACGATTTATAAAACAAACACAGTGTAGTTTGCAAATGAAACTTGTGATTGATGCATTTCATTTTGCAGTACAAAACGTACCCAAAGAACAAATACACAACATATTTCTGCAACATCATGCTTCAAAAAATAGATTTTACAAAGACAAAAATTATCATGTGACTTTTGGCACAATTTTTCCATGTGAATGATTCTGGGATTTTCTCACAAATTACTTTGTACTGATGCTAATCTCAGTGGCTAGCTGCCAACAGTGGTTCTTTAATAAAGTAATTCGCCTCAAATTCAGCAAATACAGCTTTGTCTTCAACAGATATTTAAGTAAAGTTAATTTATCATGTTCTAACCAACAGTACAGTTTATCTACAGATAGAATAGGTTATCACCATAGACTATATCCAGTCTGTGTATATAGACTCTGTACTGTAAATGTTGATGCCAGTTTGTCCCGTAACGACAAATAAATTATGTCTGACTAAATTCTCTGCCTATTTTAGAAAACATCCAGTTGTAAAATAAACTCACAGCAGACCTTAAATTATGATTTTAGTCATGTAGGCTGAGAATGTAGGCTAACATTATTAGGCTAACGATTTACCAGACATCTCTCACATCATATGAATATCTAAAGTTCTTTTTTAAACTGTGTTATATTACTGATATCACTGAACTCTGCTGCAAAATTTGG
Source organism: Plectropomus leopardus (assembly GCF_008729295.1). Classification (NCBI taxonomy): domain Eukaryota; kingdom Metazoa; phylum Chordata; class Actinopteri; order Perciformes; family Serranidae; genus Plectropomus; species Plectropomus leopardus. The sequence goes on along the minus strand of NC_056476.1, from coordinate 32,713,790 downwards.
CATTATGTTTCATTCAATGAAACTAAGACTTAATAATTCACAGATACTAAAAATATGTAAACTCACATTAAGGCAAACAAATGGAGCATAAGCTGTGAAAACATTACATTCGTTCATTATACATGGAGCTAGAATCAATACAGAATTATTTAAAATGTTCACCAAATAGGTTAGCATTTGTTTAAGGTTACTGTTGCTGTAGCTAAACATTTTGCTTAGTCTGGTTGTTGGTAACGTGAAAAAAGGGTACCCACACGGTTCTCAAAGTTGAGCGAATGATGCCATCAGCAGCAAGATGCCCAAACAACGAGATGGAATCTTCATACTAGCTGCTGATTTTGAACTACTCATCCTTCAACTCCAAAGATCCAGAATCAAGGACAAAAGTAATTTCGTTTTTTAAACTTTGTTTTAAGAATGACTAATAAAGCTACGTTCTACCTTCCTTCTTTAAGACTTTAAGACCTTTTTAATACCATCTAGAATTAAATTTAATGCCATCTTCAAGGCCACATTAGAAAAAGTGTAAAGGATATGTTGTGAAATTGATGTCACTTTTTTTGCCCTAGAAATACTTATCTTCCAAATCACTGAATTCTAAAAAAAAAAAAATGTTATTAATTTTCATATTCATGTGTGATTTATGAAGCTACGTGAGGCATGTGTCTGTACTCTAATACCATTAAAAAGATATTAATTTGTTGAATTAGGAGTCCCAACACTTCACATGAGCACAAACGCTTCTATTTGAGCTAAAGCTGCCTCAATTAAATCTAAAAGACATAGCATAAAGCAGATTAGGATCAGAAAGAGCAGCAATTCACTCTTGCTGTTAAATGAGTGTGTTTTAGTAGGTGTCAGTAGATACAAGATATTATTTTTTGTAGCTCTGCTCTAGAATATATGTGCTTTAATTTACAGTCTATGTACCAAACATAAAAATGTCATATCTGGAGAAATAATTGAGTTACTGAATACATTTAATAGTTCAACATTTCAAGAGATAAATTGTCTTTCTTTCTGAGCAGAGCTTTTATGTTTTCCTTTCACTTACTGAGACTATGAACAAAATGGGTCTTGTTGTCTTGCGCAATACATAGGATTTTTATGGCAAGAAAATAGCTGCTACAGCTGCTTAATGTTTCACAACACACGGTGCATCTGCTGGACAGTAAAACATCATTGAGATGAATGAATGAGCTCTTGATCAGTGGCACAATCATATTATTGAAATTGTTGAATTGTTGCATTACATGGGGAAATGTTTGGCGCATTCCCTGGACAGTAGAGCACCATCAGTAATATCTGCAGTAATATCCTACATATACATGAATACAGGTACAAAGTAGGAATCTTCAAATACAAGGTTTTTGTCTTCAGTTGTTGGGAAATCCATGCTGAGCTGCCAATGACTGCCACCTCAACCCACAGAGCAGAGAGCCGGGGATGACAGCTGGCAGACAGGTGTCACAACGGTGCAGAGCACCAGAGTAAACACTGACTATCATGGACAGTATGATGATAACATCCAAAGCACAACAGGACATGTACTTAGCAACATAACTGTGAAAAAGGAGAATTTTCAAATAAAATTGAAGTCTTTGTTAACAAATGTAACACTTTTTAAGGCCTGAGAATAAACTCTGAGAATAATAAATTCAAGTCTTTTTAAGACCCCAAAGGTATCCTGACAAAATCATAAATCATTGTTCAGAAGCAGAAAGATTTTTACCATTAGCTGGCATGGGCACCATTATGTTAGCATAGCAAGGCAAGCCAATGCTCTTGGTTAAAAGGTTAACAGCTGATGCTTTGAGACGGCAGTCAGAGACAGTGGAGGTATGACATTGTTAAACCATCTGAAGTGTACAGACTGTGTGTTACATGTTTTATTTTACAGTAGCTCTGGGAAAGATGACTGGCACACCCTTCAGTACCGTGATTGTTGGAAAACACCAACTTCCAACTCAGCACCAGAAGTCACGCACATTATTCACGCAAGGCATCATGGGGGCCTAGAAATAACTGGGTAATGTTTCCATTTCTTAACCTATTGCAATAAGTTGTTATTATTATATCCATAGGTTTGATCTACATGCAGCAAAAAAATGTTTGTCTCTGCTTAGTTAGAAGTTCACATTTTGGGCTATAATTACTGCTGAACACTCATCAGAGTGTGTGTTCGGCTGACATGGACTGAATTACTGATGTGAAAAATAATTCATAATGAGGAATTAGAACATCTGACATCTGTCAAGCATAGGTTCATCCACACTTGATAGACATGAGATTTTCCAATTCTTCATGATAATTAATTATTTTTCACCCCATCAGTCAACGTCAGCCACACACACCTCTACCGAGCATCGAGCAGTGATTATAGCCTATACTGAACTTTTTTTTTTCTACTGCATGTAAATCAAAAACCAACCAAACCAACCTTTGGTTTATACCAAAGGATATAAAACAACTCATTGCCATCAGTTGAGAGAATAGAAACAGTGCTTTTTAACCAGAAAAACAGCAGCCTTTAAATTGACTCTCAGCGCCACCTGCTGTTACGGAGGTAGAATTACTCGGCATATTTTTGAGAAAAACCCAGAATCATCCACGTGGAAAAGTTTTGCCAAAGTCAAGGTATTTTTTTGACTTCTATTGAATCTATTTTTGTACTTGTAGGACACGTTTTGTTTATTTCGGAAGCATGATGTATTAGACGTGTTGTGTATTTGTTCATTGGGCACGTTTTATATTACAAAACAAAATGCACTCGTTTGTTAATCATGAGTTTCATTTGTTAAGTACATTATGTATGTTAGTTCATCGCAGGGTATTTGTTAAACATGCTTCGTTTGTTTGTAGAATCCTGGTTGTCCCCAAACCCGAGACATACCCTTGCTCCTCACATGCAGTGCTATTAAGGTTACCTAACATAAGTGGCATTGCTACAAACCACCGAGAACGACGTGAAATATAAAGTGAGAGGCCATAGTCTTGTATCTCGCTGCCACTAAATATCAAAGGTGATGTATCATTTAATACACTTACTGCCAGCTATAGTCCATGGTATTTTGGAGACAAAGACCTCGAAAAGTTTCCTGGACGGGACAGACATGCTTCGCCTTGAAACGTCTCTTTTTTTCCCCACTTCCTTCCTCCTCTTCTTCTTCTTCTTTCTTCCGTCTTCTTCTTTGGGGTACGGCAGCTGCCATCCTTTAAGTTGCATTACTGCCTCCTGCTGGATTTACTTTGACACTGTCACTCTATTCTAAGGAAAACACACATTTCAGGCGATGATTCATTTCGAAATATAAAAATAGACCAGTAAAATATGATGTAATGGGGCTCCTATGCATTCTAATTTGCTTCCAAATAGTTGTATCTCCTGCAAATAAACTTTTCTTATTTTAATGTTATTCATGCTGTGCCAGCACACATGAGGACATAGTTGATCTTTCCAGCCTATTTTGTGTCTTTTGTTTGGGGAATAAGCTCTTTAAAATGTGTAGGTGGTAGGTCACAGATTTAAAAAATCATCATATAATCACCTTTCACTTTCATGAAAACAGAACAAACAAACAAAAAAAACCTTAATAGTTCATATGTTTTTTTCTTCTTCCTTTTCAGTTTGACTTTGACTATGCCCATGTCAAATTTAATCTGATTTTAACAGTGGTGGAAGAAGTACCTGAGAGCCACACTTGAGTGAAAGTACAGCTGTTTTACCAGATAATGACTCTGCTACAAGTTCAAGCCACCTGGTTAGGTGGATAGGATATGGGGATAAACATTTTTATGTACTCAATTTATATCCAGTTCTTTTATTATTTTTTTTGTTCAACCTTGCCCAGGGACAACGGGTGAAAAATAACAATTTTGCTAAAACCTGGTACAGTGCATCTCTTCTTGATTAATATAAGATTAATGTTTTATTATGCACTGTTCCTGTCTAAATAACATTGCATAACATTCCATTACCTATTAGCATATTAGTCTACTTGAGTTAAAATCTTTAAGTATCTGATATTTACTGTACTTGAGAATCAAATGAAATTTATCAAATTAAAATTAAGTAAGTATTGAAAGTAAAAGTACAGGTAAAGGCTGGAAATAAAGCAGGCAGCAAGAATTCTGAGGATTATGAAGTTTATTTCTTCTTAACATGTAGGCCTACACCACCTTAAACATGGAGCGTGTGTTACACTTGAAGAAAAATGAGGTCTTCTTCATAACTTTAAGGACACACTGCAGTGGAGCAGTCACTGTTCAGTTAGCTGTCTTACATCATCATCTCCTTGAATTATTACTCGCCTTCCCTGCAGCGGGACGCCACCTTCTGTTCCTATCATGAACTCACTCTAAACATTGAGTAGAATGAAGTTGCAAGCATGAAACATCTAATCTGACATGCAGCCTGAACTTGCCTGGCAATTCAAACATAACTGCTACTTTGAGAGCACCTGTCTGAACTTGTCCTTATGTGTTTTAACTGTGTTGTAACTGGGAGGCTAGGACCACTGATTTGCGAAACCAGCTGATTTTATTTTATGGTAATGAAAATGCTTAGAAACAGAATAGATGCTGGAGTAAAATGTGATGGCTTTTGTATTTACTTTGGTTAAGATAATATCACATCACATTATATCTCCTATGTTACTGTTATATTTTACACATATCTATGGGGCGCTGATTGTAAAGTTGTGCACTCTAAAAGAAACAGCAACATTTCTCCACATTAAGCTCATAAACATGATTAAAAGAGGCAGGTTTTTTTTCAAAGTCACTTTTTAAGCACATTTAGAGCAACATTTGGAGCCTATCCCAGCTGTCATTTGGTGAGAGGCCAACTCACATTCACACCTAGGGGCACTTAAGAGTCAACCAACTAACCTGACATGCATGTCTTTGGACTGTGGGAGGAAGCCGGAAAACCCGGAGAGAACCTACGCAGACACTGGGAGAACATGCAAACTCCACACAGAAGCCCCTTCCCCTGCCCAAAGTCTCCAATCCGAGTTTGAACCGGGGATCCTCTTGCTGTGAGGCATCAGTGCTAACCACAGCATCATATGTTAAATCTAAATATTAAATATTAAATTTAAATGTTATATGTTAAATCTACATGTTAAATATTAAATATTCAATCTAAATGTAATATCTAAATTATGGTTGTTAGCTACATCTAAATCTTGAATCTAAATGTTAGGCCTATATGTTATATCTAACTGTTAGGCTATAGGCTATGTTAAATCTAAATGTTAAATGTTAAATCCAAATCTTAAATGTTAAATCTAAATGTTAAATCTTAATGTCATGATTCTAAATATTTAGCTAATATGCAAATTCACACTTCTGCTTGGCGGAAGATGTACCAAAATAAGAGCTCGATGCAGGCTATTGATGTTCCGTGAACATGGTGACCAACCAACATATTTTTGATTTGAAAAGAGAAATTTTAAATTGGGAAACAAGTTTATACACTGCGATTCAACTGTGCTTCACTTCTGGCTTATGTGAGAAACTTTTGCCGTTAGGAGAGTGGCCCGCACCTGCGGAGAGGAAACAGACTCGCTGCAGCGAGGGCTGTAGTGCTGGGATTAACCTGGGGGAATAAGGTCTGTCCTGGCTGAATTCTAGCTGCTACTGCCACTAACTGATGGACCATCTCCACAGCCGCTAAGCAACTGTACTCATCTATTATAAGGTAAAAGAAGGTAGAAGACAGATTTATTTGCCATTTTTTAAAACAAAGTTAAAAAAAAAACAAAACTAAATTACTTAGGTCCTTGATCCTGCCACATATTTGAAATTAAAGAATGAGTTGATTAAAATCACCACCATCTGGTTGCTCGGGCATGTTGCTGCTGGTGGAATCATTCAATTCCTGCGGTGCATTTTTTGAATTTGCATCAGAGTCTTGTGTCCTCATGGCTCCCAACAAGGTCCGTTCATCAAGTACTGCAGCCTGATCCAAGATGCCAGGAGTCAACCATGTTTCTGTAAAGATGTGCGTTAGTTAGGAAAAAACATTTATAGCTTCATAGATATAGTCCACTATATAGTGTGCTTGCCATTTTGTAGTGGTGTTCGACTTCTCAGTGGGTAATTTCATCCACTATATAGTGCACTATAAAATAACCACAATGCACAGCAAATTTGAATGTACATATGATGTACCCTACAGCTGACTCCCGTATATCACAATGCAATGCAGCCATGTATTTCCAGGGGAAAAACATTTTAATGGAGTGTTCCGAAATCTTGTTCGTTATTCCCTATCTAGTGCATTATTTGATACACACTACATCGTCAATAGTGAGTGAGTGAATGAGGGGAGGGTTTCGAGCACATGGACACCATGGATGTATTATAAGGAAGTCTGGATACAGCCGTGGGGGCAGGGCCTCATTCATTTCTATGAGAGCTGCTCAGTGGCGCATGAAGCAGAGAAAACCCGAACATTGACTGGCTCGCTCACACAGATGACCCGAGTGCTCGGAGCGAACAGCACCGGTGCACAAGCATTCCTCTCGTAGTAACTTAGCTTATTAGCAACAGCAGCAAATTGGCGGTATAACGACAGTGCTGTCGGTTTTAATATTTACGTGATTATCAGATAATGGTATATTTATATATCTCTCTCTCTCTACAAACACACATATACATACAACTCATCAGGGAATCATATTGTAATCTCGACCGGAGAAATCAAATTAACAGAATCGGAATGTGTTCTGCTCATAAAAAGGTAATAAAAGGTGCTGCTTGTAATATTGCCCCATGTTTTATCACACAGCTCAACTTTTAAAAATACTACGTTCAGTACCTTTCAGTAACTGTCTCTAGTGCTTCGCTGCTCACTGATAACCGGTAGTTTGAATACAGACCCTAGACTGTATATACGGGGCGGAGTCCGGCAAGATGGCAGACCGGATGCAGCATAACTTTTGAGAGCTGTCTGTTTGTCCCAAATTTTAATAACTTCACCGTCTAACTACCTTTTCCTGACTCTTGAACATTTTTATTTTGTCTCGTCATTCAATATTGCCAAGAATTGAGTCATGAAACCTACCATTCCAGCCTGTGGGAATACGGCTGCTACTCATCATAACTACGCGGCTAAGATGGAAATAGTGACCGAGAGCCTAAAAAGAAAAGACCCATTCTCTCCAACAAAAAACCGACCGCCCGCCAAAATGAAAGATTCGTCCACTGATGAAGGTATGAAAGTCGTCCTGGAAGCAATAAAACAACTCACTGACAAAGTGGATAGTCTCAGTGCCCAAATACAACAGAATTCAGTTATGCTAGCCAGCATGGCTAAAGCTGTTGAGTTTAACGCGGAGGAAATAAAGGACTGTAAATCCCAGTTACAAGACACAGAGCGGGAGGTGTTAGCGATTAAAAAAGACAACGCTGAGTTAATGGACAGGGTCTTGGAGATGGAACGATACGAGCGCCGGTGGAATCTGAGAATTCGAGGGATAAAGGAGAAAGAAGGAGAAAACACACGAGAAGTGGTGGCTGACCTGCTGATAAAGATTTCCCCCACCTGGGCTCCCAACATTAACTACATTGTGGACTCCGCTCATCGGCCCGGCAGACGTGAGGATGAGACCAGGCAGGTCATCGTCCAGTTTACACAGAGAATACACCGGGATGCGATCTGGAAGATGACCCAAGATCTTTGCAGGTGGAGGAATCCTCCACCTGCAAAGATCTTGGGATCGGCTTTAGTGAAGATCTCTGCAAGGCTGACAGGGAGGCTCGGATGGCACTGTGGCCGAAGATACAACAAGCACGGGCAGCTGGTAAACGTGCTTACTACAGGGGAGGGGCTGGTTACATCGATCGATAATATTTTGATATTGAAGGGACATGGCCTAAAGTTGTCTTTGTGGGCTTTTCTTATTTTCCACTTCTCTTCACTTAGTGGAAGTTCTGACTGATTTAACTGTATTCTATGTGTTCTATGTTCCAGTTAAAAACTGACCTTTCTTTTCTTTCTTTTAACACAAGGGGACTTAAAGACTCAGTTAAGCGCAAAGCTGTTTTTCTGTTTTGCAAGGGACAACAAGCACATTGCACCTTTCTTCAAGAAACCCATTCTGATGAATCTGATGTTAAGTTTTGGTCACAGCAATGGGGGGACAAAGTTCTTTTCAGTCATGGGACAAATCGTTCGGCTGGAGTTGCCATCTGTTTCAATAGATGTCCTGGTAAGATTTTATGTAATAAGGCAGATAAAGATGGACACTGGGTTGCTTGTGCTTTGGATATGGATAACATTGTTATTATTTTGATCAATGTTTATGGTTATAACAATGATCAAAAAAATAGGAGCATGTTACATCAAATTTCTTTGGTTATAAAAGAACTACAGGTAAAATTTCCCACCGATTATATGGTGATAGGTGGTGATTTCAACTTAACTCCTGATGAGTGGATGGATCGATGGCCTTCAAGACTCTCAAGGGAATACAGAAACCCACTAATGGAAAATTTTATTAACAACGACAAATTACTTGATATCTGGAGATCTTTGAACAAAGATGTTAAACAATTTACTTGGTACAAACCTAATGGCCAAATCAGATCACGTATTGATTATTGGTTATCAAGATCAATCTCAGAACACGTTGCGGAAACAACAATCTCTAATTCTCCCTTGAGTGATCATTGTACCATTAATTTAAAACTAAAAAAGGGGATAAAAACACTAATTTTAAAGATTATTGGAAATTTAACTCTCAATTATTAAAGAATGTGGAATACTGTAACTCTATAAAATAATTAATTTTGGATATTAAAAAGGACAACACAATAAGTACACTGATATTAAAATGGGAATTTCTCAAATTTAGTGTTTGAAAATACGCAATAGCATTTGGTAAAAAGATGGTAAAGGAAAGAAGAGCAGAAGAAACAAATGTAGTTGAAGAACTCATGGATCTTTATAGGAAGTTGAATTGGTCTGAGGAAGAAAGAGAAAGAATTAATAACCTGCAATCTAGACTGGATGTGATGTATTTGAATAAAGCCAAGGGTGCATATGTGAGGTCCAGAGCCAGGTGGATTGGCAACTTGGAAAAACGTAGACTAGAATTTAACTCAATATGTAGTCTCTCAATTAATGGTGAAGAATGCACAGATCCCAAGCGTATAAAAAAAAAGAAGTCTTTGACTTCTACAGTAACCTATATAAATCTTCATATTCAGAACAAAATGTCACAGCCTTCTTTGACAAAATCAGTAACTTGATTCCGATAATTGATGATGATTTTAAAGATGCTTGTGACGAAGAGTTAATAATTGCAGAATTTGATTGTGCAGTTAAAAACATGGCATCTGATCGCTCACCAGGGCCTGATGGTTTAACAGCAAATTTCTACAAACATTTTTGGGAAGATATAAAACTCCTGTTGTTCCAAGCTTTAATCGAATGTATTAATCAAAAAGAACTAACGGAAACAATGAAACAAGGTGTAATAAAATTGACACCAAAACCTGGAAAAGATAAGAAAATTCTCAGCAACCTTAGACCTATAACTCTTTTAAACACAGACTACAAGATCTTTACAAAAGTCCTCAATCAAATCAATCAATCAAATCTTTATTTGTATGGCACTTTTCATACAAAGAGTAACACAAAGTGCCTCACAGAGATTAAAAACAATAACAGAAATGAAAAACATCAATGAAAATCAAGAAAAATACAGACAGCCTGACCCTCCCACCCCCACATAAACGTACGCAACAACACACACACAATCATGTAGATAGTCCCACACATATTCGCAAAGGCACCCGAACATCCACCCTTACCACCCACACACACACACACATACACCAACACACACCAATTGTTACTAAAGAGACATGGCTAGGCACTGAGACCTGAGGCGAGGGAGAAGCTACCTTTGGGGGCCAACCTCACTGAGAGAGGTCACGGTCCAGCACCGCTGGGGCGCCGCCACAGAGACCATCCCAACCCGGGCGGACAGGAGTGCCCGCACCAAGATGCCGAGCCCTCTAGCCACCCGGGCCGAAACAGTCCACGGTACAGCACCCCCAGTGGTGGACCAGAGACCACTCCCAGTCCGGGAGGCCCCGATGAGGAAACACTGGAGCTAAAAACTAACACAATAAAATAAGGTAAAGAACATAAAAGCTAAGAACGTAAGGGACTGAAACAGTAAAATAAGACAAAGAATACAAGTGCACAGTAAAATAGTTTAAAGGTTATAACCGCTAATAATTAGATAAATAAATAAATGGGAGACTAAAACAGTGGGATAAGATAAAATAAAAAAGTAGAATAAATAAATAAATAGTTAGTTAGTTAAAAGCCTGATTGAAAAGATGGGTCTTGAGCCTCTTTTTAAAAACCTCAACACTGTCTGTGATCCTGAGGTTCTCCGGGAGGCTGTTCCACAGACGGGGGCCATAGTAACTGAAAGCCGCCTCCCCATTTCTTTTAGAGCTAACTTGTGGTATGGTTAAAAGGCCAGTGCCGGAGGACCTCAGGGTCCGCGAGGGTTGATAAGGTAAAAGCAGCTCAGTTAGGTAAGAAGGCCCAAGACCTTTGAGACACTTAAAAACAAGTAAAAGAACCTTAAAATCAATCCTGAAACGCACCGGGAGCCAATGAGGCGATTTTAAAACCGGTGTAATATGCTCCCGCCCTCTGGTCCTCGTCAGCACTCGTGCGGCCGAGTTCTGCAATAGTTGTAAATTGGAAATGCTCTTTTTGGGAAGACCAGAGAGCAGGGCATTACAATAATCTAGACGACAAGAGATAAAAGCATGCATCAGTACCTCCGTGCTGGCCTGAGAGAGAAACGGGCGGACTCTGGCTATGTTCTTTAGATGATAAAAACCAATTTTTGTTGTGTTTTTGATGTGTGGGATAAAAGTAAGCTCAGAGTCAAAAATCACACCCAGATTTGTTACAGATTGTGATGTTCTAAAAGCCTGTAACTTTGGTAAAAGTCTCTCTTTCTGGCCTTCAGGACCGATGACTAAAACCTCTGTTTTGTCCTGGTTGAGCTGTAGGAAATTTGCTGCCATCCATGAATTTATGTCTGAAATGCAGTTAAAAAGGGCATCAATAGGCCCTGTGTCATCAGGAGACACAGCGATGTACAGTTGAGTATCGTCAGCATAACTATGAAAGCTGATGCCGTGACTCCTGATGACTTCCCCAAGGGGAAGCATGTACAGATTAAAAAGAGTTGGGCCTAAAATTGACCCTTGGGGAACCCCACACTTTATGTCATGGATTCCTGAGGAACATGTATCCATACTTACAAAGAAGTGTCGGTCTGTGAGGTAGGAGTCAAACCAGTTCAGAACAGTACCAGAGAGGCCGACCAGGTTCCTCAGTCTATTTAATAAAATGTGATGGTCTACTGTATCGAAGGCGGCGGTTAGATCCAGTAGTACCAAGACAGTGAGTTTATGGTTATCTAAGTTGAGCCTGATGTCATTTAAAATCTTTACAAGGGCCGTCTCGGTACTGTGATTCATCCTAAAACCAGACTGACACCTCTCTAAAATGTTATTTGTGGTTAAAAAGTCATTTACTTGGTTAAACACAAGTTTTTCCAAGATTTTACTTAAGAATGGTAAGTTCGATACAGGCCGATAATTATTAAAAATGTTGGGATCTAAATTGCTCTTCTTCAGAAGGGGTTTCACCACCGCCGTTTTAAAGGAGGTGGGGAAGACACCCGTCTGAAGAGAGCAATTCACCATGTATAACAATTGTTCCTCAAAGAATGCATGAAACGTTTTAAAAAATGGAGTGGGAATTGGGTCTAAGAGGCAGGTTGTGGGCTTTACTTGGGAGAAAACTCGACCAAGTGTCCTCGCATCTACCAGGGCAAAACTCTCCAGTGTTTCCTCCGGTAAAATCAATGATTCGGGTGAGTAAACACTTAAAATCTGATGCGGTAAAAGACTCGATCTGATGTCATTGATTTTACTTCTGAAGTGGTCTGCAAAATCCTCACAAAGGGCGTCACTTGGTATCTTGGAGGGTCTATTAAAATTTGCGTTTGTTAAAAGGTCGATTGTGGAGAAGAGGAATTTTGGGTTGGTTTTATGGTCGTTGATTAATTTTTGAAAGTGAGAAATTCTTGCCTGTTTGACAGTGTTATTGTAGGTTTTGAGGTGTTCACGGAATATTTCGTAGTGAACTGTTAACTTTGACTTTCGCCATCTCCTCTCAGCACTCCTGCAGTTTCTCTTCAGCTTTTTGATGTTCATATTTCTCCAGGGCGGTGTAGGTTTTGTTTTAACAGTCTTCAATTGAAGTGGGGCCACTGAGTCCAGTGTTGTCTTTAATTTATTGTTAAAACTGTCAACAATGAAATCACATGGTGCTGGTAAAATATCTGCTGGAGTGCTCTGTAAAATCCGGATAAACTTTGCAGCCACTTCAGAAGTTAGGTAGCGTTTCCTCACTGATCTCACCGGGGCCTCCCGTTGATTAAAACTGGTGACTGTAAAAAACACACAAAAGTGGTCAGACACAGCCAGATCCACAACAGATGGCACACCAATGGACAGGCCATAAGTTATGACCAGGTCCAGGGTGCGCCCCCTGCTGTGAGTTGGCTGTGTGACATGCTGTCTAAAATCTAGGCAGTGTAAAAGGTTTAAAAATTCTCTGGACACTGTGTCTGAGGAGTTGTCCATGTGCAAGTTAAAATCACCAGTTATTAAAATTCTATTGTATTTACTATAGATAATTGATAAAAGTTCGGAAAACTCTGATAAAAGATGATGAGTACCTGGGTGGTCTGTAGACGGTTAAGCAAAGAATGGGGGGGTTGCTAAAAACAAAGGCATGATACTCAAATGATACGAAGTTGTTAAAAAATACTTCATTTGAGCACATGGTAATCTTTGTAATTGAAGCAGTTCCGCCTCCTTTTTTGCCCTCTCGAGTTGAAAATAAAAAGTTAAAATTTGGTGGGGAAGCCTCAGTGAGAACGACAGGTGCATCAGTGCCAAGCCATGTCTCTGTCAGTAGAATGATGTCTAAGTCGTTGTCTACAATAATGTCATTTATAATAAATGATTTGTTTAAAAGGGAGCGCACGTTCAGGACAGCTATTTTAGTGTCTGCACTGGACGTGTGCTTGTCACCTCCAACTCGGGGGATTTTTAAAATACAGTTATTTCTATGAACAGACCCTGGTCTTACCTGTCTGTTGTTTGTAATTCTGGTTTTGATTGTCTGAATATTATCCTGCGCCTGTATAGTGGAGGGTGACGGTGGAGGTGAAGGTAATTGGGAGGCAGGGGGTCTGTAAGTGCGTGTGTCATTAGTGAGTCAGGAGGAGGGTGTGGAGCATGAACGGATAGTCAAGTCAATGTTCACAGATAAAAGATGTGAACCATTCTTGTTTGGGTGGAGGCCGTCGTGTTTGAAAAGGTGGGGCCTGTTTAAAAAAGCTGCAAAGTTGTCAACAAATGGGATACCTTTTCCCAGGCAGTATCCCTTCAACCACACGTGCAGCTGACGAAGGCGGGAGGTGGTGACGTCACCGTAACGGGGGGGGGGGAGCGGGCCTGAGATAATTAACTGCTTCCCCGTGTCCAGCAGGTGGTCAATTAGGGTGGCGAAGTCCCGTTTAAGAAGCTCCGACTGCTGGTATTTTAGGTCGTTGATGCCGGCCTCCAGGACCAGCGTAGAGGCTGAGCTATGCTGAGCACTCAGCTGCAGAGCGGAGGATGCAACGTCCTTGACCCGTGCGCCAGGGTGGCAGAAGGTCCGGCCGCCATGCACTGCCACGTGCCTGACCATGGAGGTCCCAACCACCAGCACAGAGGGGCAGGTGCGCCTCTCCCGAGTGCGTACTTGTGACTGGGCCATGGATGGTGGAGAGCGGGGCCGTGTGGCTCCGTGCCTCACGGAGGAATTCCCCAGGTGAGCCCCAGCGGAGGAGCGCTGTTGTTGTGCGGCAGCACGAACACTGGTCAAATCAGACCCGTTAGGACCCGGGTGGTGTCGGTCGCGGGAGCCGGGGGCAGCCACTGCCCCGTTGAGGGTATCCGGAACCCGGCTGCTATGGGTGGTCGCGGGATGTCTTCGGACAGCGTTCTTCAGCAGCCTCAGACGCGTGGCCGAAGACGTGGCCCGGGATGGCAGCTGTCGGTCCCGGACTCCAGCGGCGCAGCGGTGGGGCCCACCCGGAGGCTGCAGCGGAGATGACAGACCGGTGCGGCAGCGGGGCGCCGCTGCCTTGGTGCCCGCCGATAAGGAGGGACCTGTGGGACCGGTGGGAGGAGTGTCTCCTGGGTGGTGAGCTGCGGTCACCGCGTCGGTCCGAGGCGGGGACGGTGCAGCAGCCTCTGGAGGGGAGCTCAGACCCTGACCATCGCCTGGAGCACCAGCATACTGCGACAGAGCCTCAAAGCGGTTGGAGAGTAGGAGTGGAGGCGAGGTGGTTCCAGCCAAGGTCCTAGATCGGCCACGGGTAACCACCTCAGCCCATGAGCGCTGGAGGCGGGGGGTGGAGCAGAAGGATGGCCGCGGACCGGTGGGATCCCAGGGCACCGTGTCCTGGAGGGCCGCTGAATACGAGGCGATCCGGAGACATTGCTCGTGGGCGATGGTCATACACTGGTCCAGCTGGGCTTCCTTACTCCTCAGTTCCTCGGAGAGCCGGCGGACATCATTCAACAGGTCAGCGATCTTTTTTTTCGCTTTCCTTAGTTGGAGATGATGGTCTTCAGGGGACATGGCGGTAGCCATGTAGCATAGCTTAGGTTAGCTAAGAAGGTCGCGATAAACAGAGGGACAAAACCGGATTTTTCCAGGTCACTTCTGTTTAGTTTGTCGTCTGTGTTCGTCTGCGTTTGTGCCACCAGGGCAGTTAGTTTGTCCGCAGAAGTTGTGTGAGTTTAAAAGCTTAAAAGTTTACACAGGAGCGAGCGATTAGCCTAGCCACCAGGCTAAAAACAAACCTGCTAAGCTAGTCCATAGAGTCCGGTAGGCCGGATAAACTAAAGACCCAAACGTGCGATGGTTAAAATCTTCGACCTCGTTAAAAGATGAAGGTAAAACAACCACAGTCTAAAAGTAAGAAGTATAAGAAGTCGCTTTAAAAGTAGATAAAAACGTTAGTTCATGACAGAGTAACTGGCCGTACGCTCAAAACACGCAAAACGCTGACGCATGCGCCATCAGTGATGGCAACAAGATTAAAAATTGGCATCTCTAAGATAATTAGTTCATCACAATCAGGATTTCTTAAAAGAAGATCAGTTCATAATAATATCTGCCTGGTTCTGGATCTTATTGACTATAATTACTTAATTGAAGATGATGGTTTCATGTTGTTTCTGGACTTCCACAAAGCATTTGACTCAATTGAACATGCTTTTATCATTAATACATTTAAACATTGGGTTTGGTGACACATTTCTTGACATGATTGCTATGTTATATACTGATATCAACAGCTGTGTTTCCCTTTCCGAAGGCACATGTCCCAGATTCAGGGTAGAAAGAGGCATTACGCAAGGATGCAGCATTTCACCTCTTTTGTTTATTGTCGCCACAGAATTACTGGCTATATCTGTTGTAAATTCAAACATTAAAGGATTAGACATAAACAACCACAAATTAATTATAAGTCACCTTGCTGATGACACAACAATCTTCCTTAAAAATAAAGAACAAATTCCATTGGCCTTAGAAACAATTAAACTGTTTTCCAAAGCCTCAGGTCTGCTTCTGAATTTGGACAAATGTGAACTCATGAATATACATAACTGTTCTGACTCATCACTGTATGATATACCTGTTAAAAATAAAATATTTAGGAATTTTGGTAACCAAATGCTCTGACACTAGTGAAAAAGAGAATATCCATAATACTATTGATAAATGTAAAAAAAACTTTAAATAATTGGTTACAGAGAGACTTAACGTTGTTTGGTAGAACAATGTTAATCAAAATTGAATCATTATCCAGGTTAATCTATCCAGTTTACTCTCTAGCAATCCCACCAAGAATTATAAAAGAAATCAATAGAATAAACTTTAATTTCATTTGGAAGAATAAACATCACTATATTAAAAATGGAGACTTGGTGAAGAACTATGAGGATGGTGGCTTAAAAGAAATTGATTTTGAGATTATGGATGGAATATTAAAAATTAATTGGCTCCGTTCCTTTTTAAGAAATGGGGATGAAATATGGTTCTCCTTACCTCGTCTTATTTTCAATAAAATCGGAGGTATTGGTTTTCTGTTAGTATGTGATTCTGAAATATTCAAACTACCCATCAAACTTTCTAAATTTCACCAGCAGGTTCTGTTATATTGGAAAATGATATTCAAACACAACTTCAGCCCCCATAATGTCCCACTGTGGAACAATAGAGCAATACTGAGCAGGAGGAGATCTATGTTCATGGAAGACTGGATGGCAAAACAAATTTGGTCTATTACACATTTAATGGATGAGAATGGAGAAATACTTTTATTGGATGATTTTAATACTAAATATAACACTAATTGCTCATTGGAGATCTACAAGAAAGTCACACAAAATATCCCAAAAGTACTTTTTCTTTCAATAAAGAACAACATATTAAACACACCAACTCCTAATCTACACAAAATTAAAATAGAGGATATGGACCTTGTTAATGAAAAATGTAACAATAAATTTTTATGGCAGTACTTAGTAAACACCTTCTTTCCAAGTATAGCAAAAAGCACACTCACTCTTAAAGTTTATAATAAATCTAAATTATCAGCTATTCGCACTAAATACCTTAAATTTCCAATTCCTCCCAAATGCAAAGAAATACATTTTAAGACCAAAAACAACATTTATCCCTCGAATGAATTCATTAACAAAAGATTTAAATTAGCTGTAGATAATTGTTATATTTGCAAAACGAATGTAGAAACGACAGAGCACCTGTTCTTTGAATGTGAGATTGTTCAAAATATGTGGAAATCTCTCCATAACTCTTTGTCGTCCAGTTCTGTTAACATGGATTTCTGGTCTTTTCAAGATATTCAAGTTGGTGTTTTCCTGGAGGATAAAAAAAAAGAATTTTTGGTGAATAATTTGATCATTTTTACAAAGTACTATATTCACGTGTCGTTACGCTAAATCCCCCCCTTCATGGCCTGCTCTTAAAAATGAAATTTCCTTATTTCAGCGGTGTCTTAAACAAATAAATAATCCTCATGCAAGCAAATTGTACACTGTGATTACATCAGTTAATGTATCCTAAACCCTTTGTGTTTGTCAATGTTATCTCCTTCATTTTATATTTTTTATTTTAATTTTTCATTGATTTATTTATTTCATCTTTTTTTTTTTTCCTCCTATATGTAATTTTATGTGAACTGGAGCTGTGACTGTTTTCTCAATTCCTTGTACTGTTGTATACATTGACTATATCACTGTTCATGTTGAATAAAAAAAAAAACAAACAAAAAAAAACATCCATGCATGAAGCAGAGAAAACTCTTTTTCCAGGTTTAGAAAAGTGTAAAATACCCGGATCTACTGGCCCATAGAGCATGCGTGGAAGTGATTAACAACAGCTGAATGCGGCCGATTGTACCCGAGCATTGACTCCGACTCACTGGCTCGCTCACACAGATGACCCGAGTGCTCGAAGCGAACAGCGCTGGTGCACGAGCATTCCTCTCATAGTAGCTTAGCTTATTAGCAACAGCAGCTAATCGGCGGTATAATGACAGCGCTGTCGGTTTTAATATTTACGTGATTATCAGATAATGGTATATTTATCTCTCTCTCTCTACACACACTCATACACACACATATACATACAACTCATCAGGGAATCATATCGTAATCTCGACCGGAGAAATCAAATTAACAGAATCGGAACGTGTTGTGCCCATAAAAAGGTAATTCACTAGCAAGGACCACACCTCAATCGGAATTAATTTTAACAATTTATTGACGTGAATGTAGATTTGGTATAAACATTGATGTTGGATTATTGGAATGGATGGTTGAGTGCGGTGTGGGGAAGCTTCAGTGGGAATCCGCCGTGGCTCCCGGGCACGACAGATCCCCTAGGACCCTACGGACAGAAGGAGGAAAAGGAAAGAGATTGAGGGAGGGAGGGAGGGGTGCAGAGTAATGAGAACGAAAGGGGGAGATCGGGTTAGGAGGATATTTAAGCCGGAAGAGGCGCGGTTGAGGTGCGGTAGAGGTGTGGTCCTGCTCCTGAAACTCTGCTATAAAGCTTCACTTCACTAGCAAGGACCACACCTCAATCGGAATTAATTTTAACAATTTATTGACGTGAATGTAGATTTGGTATAAACATTGATGTTGGATTATTGGAATGGATGGTTGAGTGTGGTGTGGGGAAACTTCGGTGGGAATCCGCCGTGGCTCCCGGGCACGACAGATCCCCAAAAGCGTGCATTATATGAGAGAGGAAAAAGCCGATTTGAGATCTCTTACGTCAGAATGGACGTAACGGTAATAAGCTTGGGAGGACCATCTGCCCATGATCTGAATAAAGTGTTCCGGTATACCGCTGCGGGAAGCCGAGGTGGCAGCTCCGATTCTGAAAGAATGTCTGGAGTAATTCATGGGAGAGATGCCTGACAATGACGGGACCTGACGGAAGTGTTGGTGGAACCAGAAGCCGGTAACCACCTGGCCGGATTCAGATGCAAACAGAGGGGCATCTTGGGATTTGCTTTGTGACGTCCGGAAATGTAAGTAATTGGAGAGAATAAGGAAGGCGTTTAGAACTGATTGAATGTTAAAGTAGAAGACGGGAGTGGGTTGGCTAGATTAGTTGGTTTTGGTTCTTTTTAAAAATAACTATGGTGTCGTTAGAGAAAAAAGGTCCGAGAGGCAGGCGTGCCGACGTGGATCATATCGAAGGGTCGAAGCAGTGAATTCTGAGCACCTGAGGAAACGGAAGAAGGTGAGAATGAACATTGCCTCTTGAGTTTGGTTGACGTGAGGTATGCTATATCTGGAGCGGATGGTGTGGATACAGCGTGACAGCAGATCCGTGGTTAATGGGAGTCTACGAGGATTTTGGACTGGTTCTTAGCGTGAGAGGCCTCTGAGCAGTGAGGTGATCTGGGGATGACCATGAGCTGGCCATGACTACCGGTTAGGAGTTTAGAGATGAACGAAACGCCGCTGAGGTAGACTTTGATTGTCTGGGTTTTAATTTCCCAAGACAGAATGGGCGTGGGTGATGAAGCAGGTTAAGGTGATGAGATCAAATGAAGGAAAAGTGATGTTATGCATGTCGTGAAAGTTGTGGAAACAATTCCAAGCCAACCGATATGGAGAGAGAGTTGTAGGGGACGGGCTATTGATGATGGTGTTCTGAGATTCCAGATCAGGGGCATGAAAGCTGGGTTTAGATGTTGAAAGACAAGGTCGAATATGGAGGAACCGGAGTCGGGTGTGCGTCTACATGAGGAGCCAAGCTTCTGAACTTCTTTATTTATGATGTCAAACTACTGCAAGATTGTCTGAGTAGATGAGAACAGATAGGCGACTCCATTCACGGCCCCATAACGTGGTGGCGACGATGATGGGGTAGATCTCAAAGAGAGCAGATAAAGTGACCTGGCAGTCTCCTTCCAACTCTTGGGGCCATTTGCCTATGAACCAACTTTCATCGGAAAAAAACCCCAAAACCGGCAGACAGAGCCGCGTCATCGAAAAAGTTGACGTCCTGAGGATGATGGATGATGTGAGGATGATGTGATCGTCATAAAGAAGGAGAATCGTTCCAATCGCCGAGCAGACGGAGCCAGAACCAGAGCTCGGCGCGGCTGGGCGCAACGAGAGAGACGGAGGCCATGAGCGAAGGGACGGAAGAAGCGACAGGCAACGGATGAGAAAGGAAGCCCCCCCCGGGGAACAATGCGGATGCAGGCTTCGAGGGTAAGTAGTAGAGGGCACTGGCAGCCCGGTGCCAAAAGCCCCAAGGAGAGTGAACTGTTGCAGTAGCCGATGTCGTACGTCTGGGGGCCCCCGACATCTCGGTGCCAGATGCCCCAAGGAGAGCGAACTGTCAAAGTCACTGGACGTAGAACTGGGGGCAGCAGCACCCCGGTGCCAGATGCCCCAGCGAGAGTTAAGTGGTACGGTTGCCGGGCGTGCACGGCCGGGGGCAATGGCATCCCAATGCCAGACTCCCCAGCAAAAGCGAACCGCTGCAGGCGTCGATGTTAAGCAGTAGAGGGCACCGGCAGCCCGGTGCCAGATGCCTCAAGAAGAGTGAAACGGCGCAGTAGGCGAGGTCGTATGGCCGGGGGCACGGCATCTTGGTGCCAGAGGCTCCAACGAGAGCGAACTGTCAAAGTCACTGTGAATGTACAACCGGGGGCAGCAGCACCCCGGTGCCAGATGCCCCGGCGAGAGCGAAGTGGTTTGGTTGCCGAGCGTGCACGGCCGGGGGCAATGGCATCCCAATGCCAGACTCGCCAGCAAAAGCGAACCGCTGCAGGCATCGATGTTAAGCAGTAGAGGGCACCGGCAGCCCGGTGCCAGATGCCTTAAGAAGAGTGAAACGGTGCAGTAGGAGAGGTCATACGGCCGGGGGCACAGCATCTCGGTGCCAGAAGCTCCAACGAGAGTGAACTGTCGAAGTCACTGTGAACGTACGACTGGGGGCAGCGGCACCCCGGTGCCAGATGCCCCAGCGAGAGCAAAGTGGTTTGGTTGCCGAGCGTGCACGGCCGGGGGCAATAGTATCCCAATGCCAGACTCCCCAGCGAGAGCGAAGTGGTTTGGTTGCCGAGCGTGCACAGCCGGGGGCAATAGTATCCCAATGCCAGACTCCCCAGCAAAAGCGAACCGCTTCGCGAACTGTCGAAGTCACTGTGAACGTCAACTGGGGGCAGCGGCACCCTGGTGCCAGATGCCCCAGCGAGAGCGAAGTGGTTTGGTTGCCGAGCATGCACAGCTGGGGGCAATGGTATCCCAATGCCAGACTCCCCAGCAAAAGCGAACCGCTGCACCGGCAGCCTGGTGCCAGATGCCTCAAGAAGAGAGAAAAGGTGCAGTAGGCGAGGTTGGACGGCCAGGGGTACGGCCTCTCGGTGCCAGGAGCTCCAACAAGAGCGAACTGTCGAAGTCACTGTGGATGTACGACTGGGGGCAGAGGCAACCCGGTGCCAGATGCCCCAGCGAGAGCGAAGTGGTGTGGCTGCCAAGCGTGTACAGCCGGGG
This sequence comes from Plectropomus leopardus, assembly GCF_008729295.1. Classification (NCBI taxonomy): domain Eukaryota; kingdom Metazoa; phylum Chordata; class Actinopteri; order Perciformes; family Serranidae; genus Plectropomus; species Plectropomus leopardus. The sequence goes on along the minus strand of NC_056476.1, from coordinate 32,692,556 downwards.
GCAATGGCATCCCAATGCCGGACTCCCCAGCAAAGCAATCCGCTGCAGGCATCGATGTTAAGCAGTAGAAGGCACTGGCGGCCCGGTGCAGTCAAGAATATGGGTACGAAGATCGGAGGGAACCGGAGATGGACAAGAGATGAAAGCGCCAGGAGGGCGGAAGGGAGGATCGGCTGTGGCCAGGGTGAAAGTAGGCAAAGGCCGCCACAACGGAAAACGATTGGAAAGGAGACCAGAACCGTGGACGAAACGACATGGTGCACAGGATGAGAGGGAAAATTCAGTGGCAGCCCGGTGCCAACAACCCCGGCCCAGACGGGTTGGGAGGCGTAGGCGGGAGTCTCAACCAAGGCCGGCTGCTGCAGGTCGTGCGGAGGCACGGTGAGGGGCACTGACAACCCGGTGCCAGATGCCCCAGCAAGAGCGAACTGGTGCAGTGGCTGGGATTGCACGGCTGGGGGCGCCGACAACCCAACAGACCAGGAAGCTGTGGGTGTACAACTGGGGACAACTGCATCCCGGTGCAGGGTGCCCCAGCAAGAGCGAAGTGGTGCGATTGTCGAGCATACGTGGCCGAGGGCACCGATACCCCGGTGCCAGAAATTCCATCAAGAAACAAATGCTGCAATTGCTGAGGTTGAGCAGTAGAGGGCACCGGCAGCCCGGTGCCAGGTGCCCCAAGGGGACAGAGCTGCTGTGGATGGCCAGGAAGAGCAGGAAATGGCGCTGACATCCCAGTGCCAGGCGGTCCAACATGAGCGGGCTGCTCAAATTGAGGAGGGAGAACAGTCAAGGCAACACAGCGTCGAGAATCCCAGGTCAGGTGAGCTGGTGGGAGTGGGAGGGCGCCACGACACATCAGACGCCCCAGGCAAACCTGACCTCCGCGGCCGGTGGGACCGAGGTAAAGCGACTTTTTCTTTTTTTTTTTTTTGTTTGTTTTCGGGTGATGGGAGGGTCTAAGGGCAGAGGGATGTCGTAAACTGTACAGCCCACTGAGGTGAACCATGTTTTGTGATAATGGGCTCAACGAATAAATTTACTTGACTAGACTTGACTTGACTTGCCCGAGGCAGCATGTCCCCGCTTCCTATTTGGCACGGGCTGCCGGAAGTGGTTGAAGACGAACCGGCCCTTTAACCGAGGTGCTGACATCATGGCGCACGACGGGAGCTGCCGCGATGACGTCACCCGGAAGAGCGCCGATGTTGACAGAGCAGCACTCAGATGTCAGGATATCAAAAAGCTTGTTGTCAGTTCTGCGAAACGGTATTCCCCGGTCTGCAAAGGCGGCCGGCAATCGGGAGACCTCGCTGGAGCGTGGTGACGCCGCGCTCCACACGGTGCTCCAGCGCTCGTCGCTTGACATCGGGCCGCCGAGCCGGCAGAGTCGAGACAATGGCGGGAGGCCGTCACCATCCTCTGCTGCGATGGAGTAGGAGAACCGCAGCGGCGCAGGGCTGCACGGGGGTGACCGCGTCCTCTTCTTTCCGATGAGGGTGGCGGACCAGGAGATGCAGAGGAACCATCGGCCGAGCCATACATCTGGATGGTGAGCAGAGAGGAGCCGGGTGGAACATGGACCATGGAGGCAACCGAGGGGCCGGCGGCCGGTTGCACTGCCGAAGTCGTCGTCTCCGGCACGGATGCGACAGAGAAGTTGTCGGCGTCGGACCCTGAGGACGCCTGCATGGCCAGATGGAGACGGCGAGGGCCATCGTCACGGCTTCGACCGAAGATTGTCATCCGATGGGGACAGAGAGACAGAATCCATAATAGGGGTGAGTGAGCGAACCGCAGCCGACTGAGAGCGAAACGCTATGTGGTGTGTCGGTACGCGCTCGTGCAGAATAACGAGAACGAAAGGGGGAGATCGGGTTAGGAACATATTTAAGCCGGAAGAGGCGCGGTTGAGGTGCGGTAGAGGTGTGGTCCTGCTCCTGAAACTCTGCTATAAAGCTTCACTAAAAGGTGGTGCTTGTAACCGGTAGTTTGAATACAGACCGTAGACTGTATATACGGTCTCTGATACAGACACGGTAGACGTCCATATTACAGCTTTACAGCCAGCAGTGTATGGATGTGTTGTAAAATTGTTAAAATTATGAATTGTGATTAAAAAATGATGAATTACAGCATTCATGTGTCCCGCGGGTCTGATGCGTGTTCATTTTATGTCTGGAGAAAGACTGAATTCCAAATCTTGACTCGGAAAATAGCGCATTTTACATCTTTAGGACTTAATGTTTTTAATAATGGCTATAAAAAAATGCATTCTGAAAAGTCAACATGTCTCAAAAAATTTTATCCAGTGATTTAAGGAGGTCTCTTTCCCAATGTTAACAAACAGGGAAAAGTCTTTCTGGGCCAGTGTGCATCACGTGATGCTGTAGTTCCACTTTTGGCCACTATGTAAACTTTGCTTCAGAGGGTGGCGCACTTCCTGGGGGTTTGCTGGAAACACGTCCCCGGAAATACTGTGTTAAGAATGCCGAACATTATTGCTGCATTCTGAATTGCATACTTTTCTTTTTACTTTTAGTACGTACTGCAGCTGCCCTTACAAAGTACATACTGTTTAATGCAGTATGCATACAATTGGGACATACTAAGCCATTCTAAGGTAACATTTGTTCAAATATTGGTTGACTTTTTTCACTCATTTGTCTATTTAGCTTTGTGCAGCAAGAGTATATTAAGATATTAATTGTACACACAAGTTGCAAAAAATGATTAGTACTGACACTTGAATGCACGTTCATCTGTCATTTCTGTGTCTGTCATTCCGACAAACCAACTGTCATTTGTCAGTGTGCTGTCAAATGTTTGTGCTCTCTCAACTTTGTTTATATTCATGCGACACACTGTGACGTATGTAACATATCACTGCGCAGAGGATTGGGGGTCAGAATAGCCAGAAAAGCATGCTGGCTTGCATACTGCAAAATGCGGCTGGGTGTAGTAGGACATCCTGGTATTTTTGACATACAGCATTTCACATACTTTGTATTGGGACAAACTAAATCTTTTTCTGGCATACTGAATAATATGGTAGCATGGAACGCAGGGTATATGACTATTTAGCAATGTATTTAGCTTTTTGAACATTTTCAGGACTTTGGTGTTTGCACAGTGGAAATGGTGTTCTTTTTTGCGTATTTTAATCCCAAACTTAGGCTTGTGTAGTGGTAGTCCTATGCCATTTCGAGCAACCACCTTACCAATTCCACATATGATGTGCTTTATCTAACATTAACATAACAAGTAACATACAGATAATAAACTGAATACTATTAATTTTAAGTAATATAGAAAGTTTAAGTATAAATAGTTGAAATTTCTTTTGAATTACTGACAGTGTCATGTGATTTAGGAGTTGATCTAAGTGATGTGTACATTTAAACATTGATACCTTAACCATCACCACTTTTTTGAGGAATTATGAATTTTGAATAGGCCTATCAAATTTCACTAAAATGTAAATAATATGTTATTCTCTTACAGACCATTACAACTGCCCCCATACTGTCACAATAATGGACTGTTTATTGATGCCACAGGTGACTGACGAGAGGCAACTATTGAAGCACTACATGGTGAAGAATCTCCGTGAATAACAACAACCAAAGCTTGAGCAATAAGGACAAACTCAGAAGAGCCTTGAAGTTAGAAGAATTAAAATAAATTTAAAAAAAGCTTTTTAATTCAAGCTCCAACATCCAAAACTGGCTGACAAAATCCATAGTGTCCTTTTTTAATGTGTTTATCTAGAAAAACTCATCTGACTTACAACTGGTTTACATGGAGGACATAAATATTTTGAAGTGTAAAATTATTAACAATGAATGGGATCTCTTAATCTAATAGAAAGTGCACTGAGGCTTTTATTCAAAGTCATTTAGCAGATTACTACTTCTGAATGTAAATAAAGATGGTTATACTTTCATGGAAAACAACTATATCTTTCTGTAACCTCATATGTTTATAAAGATTGTACACAGGTATTACCCAAATTAAGATGTGTTGTTAAGATGTTATTAGCTGTTATTTGTTTTAACATTTGTTTATTGGTTTGATTTACAAATACTTTTCAAAATATTATGACAAAAAAGTCACACCAACAAAGATAGATATATTGCTCATTTTTAAAATTCCCACTAAAACTACGATTTAAAAAAAAATTACAGATATAAAATGATTAGGCTGTAAAGGCTACCCTCCTTTTATATTATTTAAAACACTGATTTTAACACATACTTCACAACTACTGAAAATGTAAAACTAACGAAATGAAATGAAACTCTTTTTCAAACATTTCAGTTTTATTTCATCTTTTAGACCCTAGAGGTTTAATTTTTGTTACATTTATTCTTTGCTATTTTATCTAAACTTTTAGATGTGAATTTGATAGTGAAATTAAATATTTTTCTAGTTAGGCCTGTGAAGTATTTTTTTTTAATACAAGATAAATAATGAAATTATCGAATGTATGAGTGTTAAACGTTTTAAATAAAGTTTGAGGGGGGAAAAGGCTGCTGCTGCTCAGTTCCTGTAGTGGGCGTGTTTTCAGGGGTTCTCATAGGATGTGGGTGCTTCTGTGACTTTCTGTGCGGATGCTCCAGTGGACATCCCTGTGGGTAAAATATGTTTTCTGTCTATCAAAAACAATAACAAAGGTATACACTGCTTATTTCAGAATGAAATTGTTTGCACGACTTATGTTGTCAATTATTGGAACAACCATGCAGAAAAAAAAGAATTGTAATATTATTAAATTTAAAAAATAAAAATAAATAAACATTGTTCATTCTGTGAAGTTTACCTGGAGACTCTCTTTCACTTATTTTAGTACTGTGATCATACCAGAATGCAATGGGAGGACTTGAGCAGGTATGCTATTGATAATATTGACCCTGATTTCAATATACATATAGAAAATATTTTGTTTGATTGTCATAAAGGTAAATCACACGAATATTATATTATTAAAATGTTTAGTAGTAGTAGTAGTAGTAGTAGTTTACTAGGCCCCTTTTTCATTATTTGAACATGAAACTAAACAAAGGCTAAATTACATCAATTCTCTCCTCCCAGAAGGGAAAGGCAACTAAAACAGTAATTATGTGTACATCCTTTGGCATTTTTATTTAAATTGATATTCCCTTTTTGGCTTTGTAACTGCATATCTCTCATCCCCTGGCATCTGTTTCGTTATACCTGTTGTCATTTTCTCACTTCTCTCCGACAATATGTACTCTTACTTTGCTTAAAGAGAGAGAGAGAGAGAGAGAGAGAGAGAGAGAGAGAGAGAGAGAAAAGCTTGGACCAGCTGACTACCGAGTGTGACGCGTGTGAAACACGTCACCGTGGTCGACCGAAGTGTGGATTTTTATAAACAGCAGCAGCAAAGGCATTCTGTCTTGTTACTCTGACGGATACACCCGGATCGTACTGATCGGCAACAGAAAGGCAGGTAATCACTTTCTCTGTCTGAGTTCAGTAACGACTCGTAATGTATCAACCATCATCTTTTGTAGTACTACGTTAACCAGAATTCTTCGCGCTCACGTCGAAAACTAGCGAAGAGGTCAAAATGCAAGGATAGGCGTTTAACAGAACGCGCGTGGTGAGGTAACGTTAGTGATTTGCAGCCCACACAGTCTTCTTTTTGATAGTTGACGGTTCCATTTGGCTGTTCTGTAACAGTCTTTGGTAGCTTTGTCAAATACTACTACAAACGTGTTGTGAGACGCAGCCAGCTAGGCTGTGGTGGTTAGGTAAGAGCCCTCATATGAAGTGACCGTGCACTTACATACTCTTTTACAAATGAGCCAACGTGAGACACCTTCAGAAAGGAAGCTTAAGTGACACTACCAAAGCCTGTCCGTCTCCTGGCTCCTGTCATTAACGTCAGGTGTTTGAGATGAATGCTCACTTGATCACGTTAATTGTCATATTTATGAATGCAATAGACTACCTTGTTTAAAAGGAAATTCCACCAATTTCTACAGATTGTCAGGGTCGCAGTGTAAAAACTTGTTTCTCAGACTTGTCAGGGTCAGTACTGCTAAGGCTACTACATACAACATAAGAAACAAACACTAACATTTGGCTCATTGGAGCTGAACGATAGCAGGTGGCCGCAGTGGGAGGCGGTGACAAAAAGCTGCGATCAAGTCGGACAGTTTTCTGAGGCTGCGTCCAAATGTCCGGAATTCACCACACTTGCAGACTCGACTTTGCAGGCGCGTTCGCGGAAGTCCGCGAGTTCGAGGGCTGTTCAAACTCACAATTAATAAAGTCCACAAGGGCGCTCAAGCGGATATTCTGTAGACTCCAACAGAGTCTGCTTGAGCTGCAGACTTCAACAGACTTCCGTGATATAATTACCCACAATTCCTTGCAATTCGGACCCCATGTTGTAGTTTCTTGAATTACTGGCCATAAAAATATTGTACTCTACAAAGCAGTCTAATTAATTTTATCAAAGTTTTCTTCAATCATGTACAGCCACATCGTGATACAGAAATATGTAGAAAGATAAGCTATAGAGGCAATAAAACTGCATTGTATTATCTTAGTTTTAATTGATGGTAGCCTGTTTAACAGCTGTGTGATATACATGCCAAGTGAAGGCTAAAACATGGCTGAGAAAAAACAAAAGAAGGTCTTCCAATATAAGTAATACTCTTCTTTCTTTTGCCACAGAGGGCTCAGTCCGCAAGTCCGGAGGGTGGAAATTTGGATGTAGCCTGACTTTTCCAGTAGCCTTCAGTCTGTACAGAAAGTCACAGAAGCGATCAGATCCTTATGTCAGTAGGCAGGTTTCCATTAATCCTCACATTGCGCAAATTGAAATTGTGAATACAAAATATGCCTAATGGAAACAAGTCAGTTTTGAAAAACTCCCATTTATTGCAAAAAAGTGTTTCCGCTTGCATGAGGTTGTAGTTCAGGCGATTCCAAAAAAGCCTTGTGTCACAAATCTGCAATGGAAACACTTTTTTTTTCTGCTTTTATAGCTCATATGATTTGCAGCACTGGGTGGCGGTAATGCGACTTAATGGATGCAAACCACTGTTGAACCCAAAGAAGAAGGAAAAAGTAAAACAAAGTCACATGATGTTTTACAAAACGTGGCTTGGTATGTATAGACAGAGGAACAGACCGAGATCTTCTTAACTCTTGCAATAGTAATAAACCTACCAGTGTTTTGGACATCCAGTGCTTCTTGGATTGTTATCGCAGGAGAAGTCACATAACATCACTCAGTGGAAACGCAGTCATCTTGCAATTGTTTTTATTGGAATTTCAAAAATATTGCATTCGTTTTGCAAATTCGTTGCGCAAATCTGTAATGGAAACTCACGTTGTGTGTTCACAGTCTCAACTATTGTAATTATGAGTAACCTATTAAAATACCGTATGTCCAATCTGGGATTTCTGTCCATGGCTTAACCTTCATGTAACATGAATTCTCATGTAATTCAGCATCATATCAGTTTACTGCTGGATATATATCAGCTGAGAGAACCTGTGACCCTAAAAAAACTATGTAACCTATTTAAAAAACATCAGCAGTCAAAATCAACAGTCAAACACACAACAGCTTTCAGTTTTAACAGTCCTACAACAGTAAATAAGTAAGTAAAGCGTTATTTATATAGTACTTTTAAAAACATTCATTTATTCATTCATTGTCCATAACTGCTTGTCCTCGTAAGGCTCGCGGGGGGTCCTGAGCCTATCCCAACTGTCATTGGGTGAGAGGTGGGGTACACCCTGGACAGGTCGCCAGACTATCGCAGGGCTGAACTTTTAAAACATGCATTTACAAAGTGCCTCACAAACACATGTACACACACTTGAAATAAATTAGTCAATTAATTAATTAGTTAAGTTTCAATACATCACAGTATAGAATACAGCACAATGAGAGACAGATGAGACCAAAACAAATAATATGCAATAGACTACGTATACTTTGATGAAAGTCTTTAGTCTCTATGACTGCAAAACTTCACCATCAATTACAACATGTAGGCTACTCTGTTAACAGAAAAAAAAAACTTCCAAATCAGACCTAACCGGCATACACTGTGTGTAGATCGCTGGTGATCGATTTTGCCAGGCCTCCAGGAAGTGCCCCAGGCATGATGGAAATTTTACATAGTGACCAAATAGAGGTACTGCAATTTCTGGGGGTCCTTCACGTGATGCAGAAAGACTTCTTCCCATTGCCTTATGCTGGGAAAGCGACGTCTGTAAATCAGGGATTAAATTTTATTGAGTGTCACAACCTTGCGAATGACTTTTTCACTGTCAAGTTTAATCCATTCAGTCTGATAACATTTGGAAAGTGTAAAAGACGAATGAATTGGGACCCCCAGGTCTCATAATAAATCCATGATTCTGCACAGGACTGGCTCAGCTCAAACGGACCTGATTTCATCAGGATTTATCCCAGAAAGCATGGCGTTAGGAAGATAGGGAGGGAGGATCTAAAGAAGTGTAGCAATCAGTATGTTTGTTTCAGCTACAGACTTTGGGCCTTTCCCAAACCACCTACCCACTTACACTCTGTTTCCACGTTCATGTGGATGGTCCATCAGATTAAGTGCCATCTCAAACCAACTAGCAGGGAGTGAAAGTGAGTAATTAAACCCTTCATAAGCAACCCTGAATCAATGCCGACTTATTCACCACGTGCAAAGCCTTATTGTGTTTGTCAGAAAGATGCTTGGTATAAATATAGTTCTGTGCGACTGTAAGCTGCTCAGACTAAGAGACATTTAATATTGTTATACAGACGTTAACATCTTAAATGCTACACTGCATTTAGGATAGAATATAACCTTCTCTACTCTCTATAAAATTGGAGCCGTGATTACTTCCTTGAAAAGTGTTGTATATTTACAGGGAATGTTGCAAAAAACAAGCAACTTATACACATCTGAGTGAAAAAAAGATGTTTACAAAAGAGAGAAAAAAATGTCATCAGTAAATCTCAGGAATAAGTTTCGTTCCCTTTTATGTATTATTTATTTATTGAATTTATTACTTTTAATGGCAAAAGGATAATATAGGCTACCAAAATTATGGTAAACAGCAGCACAGATCAAATAAAAGTGATACAAATCCACATGGAGACTATTAAATAGTAGTAACCTTTATTTTTCTCCATGGTTAGGAAATATGACAGCTTCTTCTTCTGCCGCAGAGTGGGAAGTTTGTCCCAAAGCTTGCTGCTGTGTTTAGACCCTACATCCTGATGGAGGAGTTTCATTCAGCTGTTATGGTTGACTACAAACAGAGGGATACTCTGAGATGGAGTGGGATTGGGAAGGATCCGGTTTTGGAATGTCATTAGGCTTATTCAAGCTGAGCCAGTCCTGCACAGAATTGATCAATGGCAATCAACACGCATGCTTTTAGGTTAGGTTTGTGTCAGACCTTATTACAACTCGCTCTGACATCATGCAAAAGCTGATTGGTTTAGATTTTGACTCAACAGTGTAGCTTTTCACATGATTTCATAGATTTGGAATTTATTTGTCTGATTTGAAGGTTTATTCTGTTAAGAGACTAAATACATTCATCATAAACTATACAGAGTCTTTTGTATATTAATATTGGACTGCTTCAATTATTTCATGTAGGACTCTTAAACAACAAAGACTTGTGGGAAATAGCTTGAGCGGTACTGTATGTGAAGATTCTTGAAAAAGCATCTGTACAGATGTGAAGCCCTGACTGTAGGCAGTCTGACTGATCTGCACTGAAAGCTCTTCTGTGGCTGTTGTTTTTGGGATAGGCTACGTAGTGACAGATGCACTCAGCTGATTTATATCCAGCAGCAAACTGACATGATGCTGATTTACACGAGAATTCATGTAAATGCAGGTTGAACCATGAACAGAAATCACAGATTGCCTGCATAATATTTTAAAAGCTTGTTACTGTGTCATAATTAAAACAACTGGAGACTGTGGACAAAGTGATATATCTGATGTGATAAGATTTTAATGAATCAGAATAAAATCTAACAGGATGTGAGTGTTTTTTTGACTTCCTGTACAGACTGAAGGCTGGAAAGGTCAGAAAACTGACTTGATTGCAGCTTTTTGTCAGCGCCTCCTGCTGCAACCGTCTGATCTCGTCTGCTTTGCAGGTTCGGTGAAGTTCACCTCCAATGAGCCTATTGCCACTGCGGCTTCGACTTTCACCATTCTTCTTTCACTTTATATCTTGCAAATCTCCCATCTTTGTAGAAGCACAAGTGGTGAAAGGAGTATTTTGGTCTTTTACTTCATTGAAAGTACTAACACCTCAATGTGAAAATATTCCCCAACAAGTCCTGCATTTAAAACTTTACTTATTAAGAATCTGTGATCTGAGCTCCAGGAGTCTGTGTGACAGTCTGGTGAGTACTGTAGTTATGATGCTTTCACCAGACAAAAATCTTGCTCCTCTTATAGGGCATATATCTGTCCGAGCTGTGGAATGCTGATTTATGTATGATGTGTAAAATCACAGGTGCAGTGCTATGTCTCTATGAATGGTGATAACCAAAGGCTGAACCCATGACTGTGTTCTGAAACTAATTTGTCAAACATTTTTATCTTTTCTCACTTGCTTTTACATGTTTTCTGCACATTAGGTTTTCATATTATCTCTGCACTGTGTGAACTGGCAGTTTATGAGGACTCATTCCTCATGTTCATTCTTCCTCCCATAGTGCCTCTGATGGCTGGTCACCTTCTTAAAGTCTCCTCTCTGGCCACAGCAGTGTTTGCCTCATCTGGGTTTTACCTCTACAGCAGACAGCTGGACCTCAATGACCTAAGTGTCTTCCGCTTTGGCCGAGCAGCTGCCACAGTGAGTTACTGCACACCTCTGCCCCAACACTCTTTATTTGGAGGTTGTGGATTTGATGCACCTCCAAAGTCAAGATGTTTTATGTTTTTGTCTTGATGCTCTCATAGCTGACATTTTGTCAGTTTCATGCATTAGCAAGCTTAGTGGGTTAAACCAGCTTTCTCTGGCCTTAATTTAGATTTTCAGCTTTAACTGGGATGGATCATCGTGGAAATCTGTGCTGCAAAACTCACCTGCTCCAGAAAAGGTTAATTTCAGAGCATAAAAACCATTCAGCAGCCTGACTGCTGACCAATCAAATCACTGGGAAGAAAAGTTATCATTCCTAGAGGATCCCGGCAGGGACAGAAATAAAAACAAAAACAAAAAACAAACCTGATTATCTGCACAAAACAAGATCTGAAAACTGAGCCAGTTTCACATGTTGAAATTGTGACTAATATCTCAGTACAGTTCCTGACTCCCAGGTGAGCTTCTCTGGAAATACAGAGTTTGTTTTCTCAGGAAACTAAGTGGCTTGGGTGTTAGTCAGCAGATTTTAGAATTACTGTATAAAACTATGTTTGAGAGCTTTTTAACTTTTTACCCTCCTCCTTGGTATGCTCACCTGAACTGTACACGTAAGAGTAAACTTTCTAGGATTGTGTCGATGGCAAGTAAAATAGCTGGCAACCCACAAAAGGCCAAAAGCGAGGCATATCTTGGCAGACAGGTCCCATCCTTACTTCAGCCAATTTGAGCTCCTTAGCCCCGGGAGGCGCTGCAGAACTAAAAATGTATTCAAGAAGTTCTTCATCCGAACTGCCATCTCTCTTCCTCTCTACTCAACAGACTGATGAGTTTTAAATCACAGACAGTGACATGAACTGACTTAATGTTTTAAATGTTTCTAATGACCTTGTCTTAGGGCTGGGCAATATGGCTTTAAAATATTATGGTGATATTTTTAGGCTATGTCACGATACATGATATATAACAGCTCCTCAGTTCATATATTAATAGTGTCTGCAAATCATAGAAGTGCTCCATGGTGGCAAAATGTGACTAAATAGTCATGACCTGAAGCTATGCGAAAGCACTACTTTGGGTGTGTGTGTGTCTGTGTGTGTTAGAGAGGCAGAGAGCGAGAGAACTGAAATGCTGGTGCCTTATTAAAATTACCTGACAATTTATACTCAGTGGGCCTCATTCACTAAAAATGTGCGTAGAAACATTCTTACTCTGCGCATAAAATAAGTACGCCCACAAAATTACCGTCGGATTCATGACACGTGCGTACCAGCTGATTTTATTCTTATCTCTGTGCGTATGTTGCTGAATCAGAATTATTCTAAACTGGCAGGCTCGTGCCCGCTGTCTGTAGTTAGCATACTGCCACACCCCCTTTTCTCTATACAGTTTTTTTTTTTTAATTGAAAATATTTCATTTACAAATGTTATGGCATAGAAACAAAAAGTGAACAACTTTTTAACAAGGCACACAAATGCAATAAATCATAAAATTCGAAGTCAAAGTAAAAAATAAAAAAACAAACAAATAAAATAAATAAGGGGAATGACATGAGATTTAAAGTACATTAAAGCTGCAAGCAGCAATGAAAGGCCCTTGCACCCATATGCAAGTCGGGGTTACTGTTGTGACTCAGACTGTCCCGAACTTTAATTTTTAGTGAAAGTCAGAAAATGCATGCAGAGAGTTTGGACAATTGAGTGAGATATTTCACATTGTAGTATTATCCTATGACCACTAGGTGGCGCTGGAGAACACAAAATCTAAGTCATTCTGGTCTACATCATTTGTAGACTAAAGCATGTTAATTCCATGTAAATCAAAGGATAAATGTGTTACAAGGTATACTTCCTGTTGCCAGAGGCCCCCCAAACCTCCAAGCCAAGAGGATTTTTTGTCCGTCCTGACATGTTCTGTGTACCTCCAAATTTTCAAACCTTTACATGAAATGGTTTGCTGGGGCAGGCATTTAGGGGCACTACTGAGCTCATTTTTTGACACCTATAAACGACACCTCCAAAATACAAAAATTTTCACCAGTCCGCATAATCATGCCAAGTTTCATGAGTTTTGGAATATGATAAAGCCCTGAAAAAAGCGATTCATTTGACGAAATAATGATAATAATGATAATAATAATAATAATAATAATAATTAAAGCTGCAAGTAGCGATGAACGGGCCCTCGCACCTCGCATCAGGGCTATTCGCTGGATGCTGACTGACGTGACCACGTTTCTCTGAGAAAGGGCAACACTGCAGGCAGCAGTGAATTAGTGTTTTGTCACTGTAGGGCTGAGACTGGAGATGCCTTTTTCCTGTTGTATGTAGGTGGAGCTATAACAAAGTATTGACTTGTAGATGTCTTCAGGCTGTGACACTTATGCAGCATGTGAACTTTGAGACTGATTGGACCATGCAAAGTCAAATGACATAAGCTTCCTGTGTTATTTTGGAATATTATAAATTGCTGCCCGCTACAGCTGACAGAGTCCACAATTTACTTTTTGATTAACCATCCAATTTGGCTGGTAGAAAAAAAATCGACCAGCCATCTATATAATAATAAATAGCTTTTTTTTGCTGTGACACTGTGTATCCGTCCAGGGCTTTTATTGTGTAAAATAGGAACGGAAGAAGTGCAGCTCCTGCACTGACTGTCAATGTGAGAGGCAGGCAGAGTTTGCAGTGTTAGCTGAAACTACGGCGCCTGTGTTAATATCTCATAACTTTTATCAGTATGCACGCAGCGTTAGCTCCCAGTAGACAGCTGATGGTGATAGTTTACAGATCAGCTAATGTCTCGTGCTGGAAACAGAGGCGCAGAGCGATTAGCGCTCGAGACGGCTTCGCCGCACAAGCGCAGGTGACAGAGAGAGAGCAGGACACCGGTACAGAGCAAGGATGCCACGCGCCCCTAAAAACGCACTGTCGACTCTCAGCAGAGTTTAATGCGTGACTATTGTGGCACAAAAAAATATTCGCCAGTGTGGTGAATAACTTCCAGAGATTTTATCACATTTGATACGCGCCGGGTGTGCCTTTTTTTCTTCAGACCCCGCCATCAGTTTTTACCGTGGTTTCAACGCAGGGTGATCACGCACACTTATCATAAAAAATAAAATCGGTATGGGTTACTAACCCTCTCAGTGGGGACAGATAAGGGTGGAGGGGGATTCTGTTTGATTTATAGTGTAACTACAGACTGGAACGTTACCCAAAATGTCCGTAGAGCGACAGCTACAGAACAGTCCTTTAATAAGCCGAATGGCTTTGTTATGATCTACTTCATGCAGAGATGTTCCGCGTTTAGTGAGCGCGGCACGCACGGACATAAACGAGTGTATTTCCTCCTTATTCCCTGGTGATATTGGCACAAATATTTACTCGCCAGTGTGGTGAATAACGTCCAGAGATTTTATCACATTTGGTGCGCAGCGGGTGTTTTTCTTAGACCCCGCTGTCAGTTTTCACGGTGATTTCAACACACAGTGATCACGCACATTTATCATGAGAAAAAAATTGGTATGTGTTACTAACCCTCTCAGTGGGAGCAGAGAAGGGTGGAGGAGTATTCTGTTTTATTTATAGGGTAACTACAGACCTTACCTAAAATGTCAGTTGCGCCATAAATACAGAACAGTCCCTTAGTAAGCACAATGGCTCTGTTATGATCTGCCTCTTACAGAGCAGCTCCGCGGTCAGTGAGCGAAGCAGGCACGGGAATAAACGATAGTATATTTCCTCCTTATTCCCTGCTTATATAAATACGTTGCTAAATGTGTGTCTTGGTGCGTTTTAAACATAATGCCGCCGAGAGGGTCCGAATAATCACTGAATCACCCTGGCACCATAGATCGTCTTGTCCGTGCATAAATGATGGAGCCATTGTTTAACAACTTAACAGTATGGATTTCAATGTGGCTTACCGTGAAAACAATCCTTGACTGACAGCATCAGCATCCGGTATATTCTCCTGCCCTCTGCATGTAGAGAATGTAAACAATGGAGTAGGGGCGCCCTGCTGGACAAACTTGCTATAAATTTGCCTGAAAATTAAAATAACAAAAAAAATTGTGGGCTTCCTGTTGGGTTTAGGACATGGCACCAAGAGGTTTTTTTGTAGGTTTTGGGGTGTTACACATGCCTCAAAACTTTCACAGCTCTAGGTTAAACGGTTTGGGGGGCTGCCTACTTTAATTTTGTAGGTGGCGCTAAAGAGCATATTTTGGCACATCAAAGCAAAAAAAATCATATCAGATATCACAATTTAGGATTTCTGATGGATTTAGCCACATTTGGTGCGTTTTTGTGCATACCTTGTCCCTAAAAAAAGTGCTCTCTGTTTTATGGTGAATAGTGCATTACCATGGTGACAGTGTTTGATGAAAACTCAAAAGTATTTTTTCTGTGCATCATGAAAGTCTTTGCAGTATTATGAGAGCATTTGAGGTTGTTTGGGTGTATCTGCTACAGGAGACACATTAAAGTGTAAAAAAAAAACTAACTTCCTGTTACCACTAGGTGGCGCTATGACTGTGATTCAAAATTGTGCTGCAGATGTCTTCAGGCCTGGACTGTCATCAAATGTGTGAAATTTTGTTTGTAATCTGACCATCTGGGGTCAAGTTATGACAGTTTTTGATGTCATGTCACAACATCAAAATTCGCCATGGCGTCACAGGAACACGGGTCAACAAAAACGGACAATATCCATTTTCCATCATCACTAACATTTTAATGATTTTTTGACATAAATTTGAGATCAATCAAGTCAACCTGCTAGGAGCTGCACCTCTTAGTGTAAAACCTTGTCTTTCTTGTGTCAATAGGTGGCGCTCTCAGTATGAATGAAAATTGTCATATAGATGTGTTCAGGGCGGGACTCTCATCAAGCATGTGAAGCATATGAGAAAAAATATGAACCAAGGCTGATTTGCTCCATTTTATCTCTATAAGGCTTATACCAGGTGATATAGGTATATTGAAAAATCAGTTGGGCTTTAGCAGAAATTGCAAAAATTTACCTAAAAATTTAAATAAAATTAAATTTGGTGGACTTTCTGTTGGTAATAGGGCATGGCTACAAGAGGCTTTTTTGTAGGTCTTGGGCTTTTACACGTTTCCCAAGTTTTGTAGCTCTAGGTCAAACAGCCTGCACGACTGCTTCGTAGAAGTTTTCTAGGTGGCACTCCAGAGCACATTTTGGGAGATCACAGCAAAAAAAATCATATCAAATAAAACATCATAGGACTATTGATGTGTCTGCCAAGTTTCGTGAGCTTTTATGCATCCTTAGCCCCTCAAACACAACTTCCTGTCTAATAGCAAAGAACGGCAACAGCGTTTGATGAAATCAAAAACGACTTGCAATACAACATCACAAACTTTAAACGGACAATATTCATTTTCCATCATCTCCAACATCTTAATGATTTTTTGACACAATTTTGAGATCAATCAAGTCAACCTGCTAGGGGCTGGACCTCTTAGTGTAGAACTTTGTCTGTCCTGTGTCAATAGGTGCCGCTCTCAGTATCGATGACAATTGTCATAGATGTGTTCAGGGCAGGACTGTCATCAAGCATGTGAAGTTTGGGGCATTTTAGATCATGTGCAAATATTTAAAAACTACTTCCTGTTTTGTGGCGAAACATGTTACTTCTTGGCCCCATAACTTCCACACCGTTTCACAAAAATGAAAACTGGTCGCATTTAGGCTCACATCTGAAGGTGGGATTTCCAAATTTTGAAGTCAATCCATTGAATTCTGTAGGACAAACACTATGAAATTGCAAAAAATGACATTTCAAATCAAAATGGCAGAATTCCTGTTGGGTTACGAGTATGGCTCTAAGAGGATTTTTTGTTTGTCTTAGAATGTTTTTTGTACCTCCAAATTTTCATACCTGACATTTAGGGGGCACTACTGACCTCATTTTTTGACACCTATACACGAGACCTATAAAATACAAAAATTGTCACCAGTCCCCATAAGCATGCCAAGTTTCATGAGTTTTCGAGTATGATAAAGCCCTCAAAAAAGCGATTCATTCGACGAAAATAATAAACGAAGCAATTACAATAGGATAAATAGAGGATGAATAGAGGATTTCAAGAGAGTCCTCACACCGTTCGGTGCTCAGGCCCTAATAGTTATAATAATAATTCAGAGGATTTCAAGAGGGTCCTTGCACCGTTCGTTGCTTCAGCCCTAATAATTCTTTGGATTTCAATAGGGTCCTTGCACCCGTTGGGTGCTCGGGCCCAAAAAAATGCAATAAAAAGGATAACAACAGTCCACTAGAGATCATCATATATTTTCTGTTCATAGTATGCTCTGAGAAGAGACTTTGCATTTTTTCCTTTCATTATGTTTAAGGCACTGAGGTGGTTGTCCACAACATTTCTTCTGGAGACGGTGAAGAGGGGTTTCATTTTCCTCCATTTACATGTTTGAATGAAAGAGTTTGCCAGTAGTGTCAGATTGTTCATTATCAAGTCACTTTTACTGTCCTTTATGTTTAAAGCAAATACAATGTTATTTCTTGTGAGAGCGTCCTGTTGAGAGATTTATGTTGATAACCAGTCCTTGAAATCCTCCCAAAAAGTCATAGAGCACATACAGTGGAAAAACAGATCAATCTGTTGTTTCGATTTCAATTTCACAAAAGCTGCAGTTGTTATGGTTGATATTAAATCATTTCCTTAACAGTTCAATGGATGGGTAAATATTGTTCATAATTTTTAAATGAATGTCTTTTGTTTCGGGGCTTACGGGATATTTAATATAGCCTGTTCTCCATTTTTTAATGTTTGTAACTGAAAACAACTGCATGATGGAATTTCTATTTGGACCTGTTGGGACCAGTATATGATTCAAGTGACTGTTTTTCCTTCAGTCCAGAAGTCATGACCATTAAATTGAAGTGTGGGTACATTTAAAACATGTGTGTTTATCTATGTTTTGTGCTAACAATCTCACTGGATTGGGAATTGGTTTGAGAACTTTATCAAACTGATTTTGTGTGCATGTTAATTATATTTCAAGCAAAAGTGTTCATAAGATAACCAGACTCCCTGGTCATCCATTAGATGGGTTATTGACCAGATATTTCTATCCATCCAGTGCTGTAAGAACAGAGATTTTCCATTACATAACATGTATCTGTTATTCCAAATAGGAGTTTGGTGAGGAGTAAAGTTGTGTGTATACAGTACATGCGTTTCCAGCACAACAGTACCAGCTTGTGAAATGAGGACAGTTTGACTGGTAGTTTTTCAATCTAACAATCACATTTTTTGAATAAACTCTATACCTCCTATCTTTTTAAACAAACCTCTGGGGAGACAGTACCACATGGAGTTTGTGTTCATCAAGAAGGTTTTTAACCATTTCAATTTTAATACATAATTTAAGCATTCAAAATCAATTGCTTGTAACCACCATCTTTATAATTTACAAGTTCTGAATTTTTGATGTAGTGGACTTTGTTTTTCCAGATGAAATTAAAGTTTAATTGATTTATTATTTTTATGAACTTATTAGGTATGGCTATTGAGTATGCAGGATAAATGCATCCTTCTAAAGATTCCATTTTATTTAGTTACATGGATTCCAAGGTATTTCACTGAGTTTCAAGCCTGATGCTTTAGAGAACTTATCAACTAACTCACACACTTTAGGGATTTGTTCTAAATTTTTCATAAAGATTGTGGTGTCATCAGCTAGTTGGCTTATTACTACCTGTTTTCCACACATGTTCAATTTCTCTGTTTGAATTTTTGATTAGCACTGTTAACATTTCTGCTGCCAGAATGAATAAGAATGGGGAAATGTTACAACCTTGTTTGACCCCTCTAATGATGGTGAAATGAGGAGGGGTACCCTCGGGGAGTGCTACTGAACTGGTTGTGCCATTGTAAAAAGACTCTATTATATTATACAAGTAAGGTCCAGATCCATACATTTTCAAGACTGTAAACAAAAATTGGTGTTCAAGCATATTGAAAGTAGGGCTGGGTAAACAAATCCATTCATCAATGCATTGCAATTATTTTTTTCCCAATTCAATATCGATTCTGTGCTGAAGAAGAAACAAAAGCTACTGGACCTCCCACAGCACAGACTATTGACTGATGAAGTGACACCTTGGAACAGTGCACTGGACATGGTGGAACGATTCCTGGAGCGGCAGCCAGCTGTTTCAGCTGCGCTACTCGCACCCGAAGTATGGAAAACTGAGAAGGAACTGTGCACTCTCACAGAGACAGACACCACAGCAGCAGAAGATGTTGTGCAGGCTCTGAGGCCAATGAACACAGCTACCCTAATGTCTCAGGAAGCCACCCCAACTCTATCTGTCATATCGCCCCTTCAAGCAAGACTCATGCAGGAGATGCAAACTGCCTCCAATGACTCTATGATGGTGAGGGAGATGAAGTCTGCTGTACGCAATGACCTCCACTCGTCTACTCACCGCGGTATCCAGAACTGATGGAAATTATGCAAGTCCAAATACATAGAGAATAAAGATACTGACTGAGTGTACACACACAGAATATTTTGGTTGAGGAGCAGCAGGAAGAACAAGAGGATGATCCTGTCCCTCCATCAAAGAAACCAAGAGACTGATCTTCTTGGCAAAACATATACTCAAGTTGCAGTGCCCAGAAACACAAATGACAAGGCATTAGATGAGGTGACAAGGTACAAAGAGGTAAAACCAGTGCTACTCTCCACCAATCCACTCAGCTGGTGGAAAGAGCATGAGGGAGAATACCCCCTGTTGTCTCGCCCAGCTCAACAGTACCTCTGTATCCCAGGAACTAGTGTTCCTGCTGAGAAAGGGTCTTCTCAACAGCTGGTGATATTGACACTGCTCAGAGAAGTACACTAAAGCCAGAACACGCAGACCAGGTGCTTTTCATACACAAAATCTACATGTGCATGTCTAGTATCCAACTACAAATGGAGGGCTCAGTTCAGATGTTCATTTAATGTTCAGTGCCTCATGAGTGATAACAATACAAGGTCTGTATTTGTGTTGGTGATATGTTAAAGGTCTCACTGGTCCGTTATTATGTCCAGCAGTCCTATGTGAGTTACTGTGTTGACCAAAACTAAGGCACTTTATATGCCTAACTATAGTTGCACTTTTTTTTCCAGAAAATAAGCACAGTGCGTGCCTCCTGCCTCTGTTTAGAGATTTGTATTTTAAGTGTACACTTAATTTTTTTTCCATTTAATTACAGCACAGTTGTTTGTTACTTTAGTGCTGCAGGTTCAGCTCAGGCAAAACTGTGAACTTTACTGTACTTCAGCTATTTTATTCTTTGTTAAATAAAGAATAATGTCATAGTAAAACATGCTTTAGTCAATTTGCTCTAAACCAATACAAATAATGCACATTTTATTTAACAATTCACAGAAGGTATTTTAATAAATTATCTGGGTATTTCTGACATCGACATACATTACTGAATCGATACTGAAGCAATGGGATCAATATCAAATCGATCGAAATTGAATTGAATTGTGAAGTTCTTGACAATACCCAGCCCTAATTGAAAGCCTTATAAAAGTAATGGAATAAAATAAATCCTGTATTTTATATTAGATAGCTGTAATGTAGAAGGTCTTGTACTAGTCTTATATTGTTATGTGTGGACCTATTGCTTACAAATCCTGTTTGTGTTTCACTGACTAATTGATTAAGTCCTCTTTTTAATTGGTTAGTATATAATTTATAGTCATTGTTAAAGTGAAATTGGACGATAGTTACCTAAAAGCTTATCATCTTTCCCTTGTTTTGGTATCAGTGTAATCATACCTTGTTTCATGCTATTTGGTGGTGATACATTAGTTGTAGCCTCTCTTAAGACTTGAAAGAGAAGATTTCTGAGCAAATCCCAAAAGTGCTTATAAAAGTTGGCTGTCAGCCCATCTGGGCCAAGAGATTTATCTAGTTTTAGACAAGTGACAGCTCTATCTAGTTCCTATATAGTGAAGTCTGCATCACATTCTTTTTTGAAATCACTGTTAATCTGAGGAATAAATTCTTTGATGTGGTCAACAAAGGAATTATGAGCTGTACAGATTTTGATAAAATGCACTTCTTTAGCAATTAGTGTTGGGTCAGTGCATTCGATACCATTAATCTTAAGAGATCCTATTGAATTTCTTTCCTGACGTTTTTATCTAGTCTGCAAAAATAAGCTGAATTTTTCTCTCCCTCCTCAATCCACTTGGATCTGCACCTAATATGCACCTCTGGCTTTCCTTTCATAAATTGTATCAAGTCTGGGTTGCAGGGAGCTAAGTTTAATTTTTTCATCCTCTGTTAATATTGGGCTGATGGTAATTTCTTTTGCTATGTCTTCTCATTCCAAGTTGTTTAATGTGTTTACCAAAAGAGATGGAATCCAGATGGATTTTGTATTTGAAAAACTTCCATTTTTGGGTGTATGAAATTATGGAGTTATCCTGCAGGATTTAATTAATAAGGTTTTCGATAATATTACAAAACTCATCATGCTTCAGAAGACTGGCGTTAAATATCCACTATCCCTTTTTTCTGGCAGAATGTATCGTAGGTGATATTTGTAGAAAAATGCTACAATGATCAGTAAGTGGTACAGGGGATATCTCATAGTTAGATACTTGATTAAGTATTGTATCTGTCACTAACCAGAAGTCTATTCTGCATTTAACTGAGGCATCAGACTTGAACCAGGAGTACTGTTTATGATTTGGATGCTTTTCTCTCCAGGGGTCATGGGGACTTAAAACACTACAAAAGTTGACTAGCATGGCATTAGGATGTGGTTCTGTGAAGTTGGAAGGGGATCTGTCAATCCATTCATCCAGAACCATGTTCCAATCACCACCAAGTAATATATTTATAGTAGCATATCTTTCTTTAAGATGTATTATGTTATCTTTAATATCTATAAGGAGTTTTTTGTGTTTGGTTGCAATAGCCATACATGTTTCCAAGAATTAGTAATGTTTCTTCTAGATATAACACACAGAATCCAGTGTCCATCATGACTTGTTTTAGTTGTTATAGAAATACAATATAAAATGCCTCTATACCGTGCACAATGTCACACTGAATTATCATTAATGAATTATCATTTTTCTTTTTAAATCTGCATTATAAGAGTCTGGACAATGTGAAAAAGTATTAAGATCTGATACTCCTAACCTATTGTTTTGGATGTGTTTTAAAACAAAGGTCAGTAGTTCCCATGTATTCTAACGGGGTAGTATACCCCATAGAAATCCATAGGAATCCATGGTCATAGAACCATATTTCTTATAATTTCTCCCTAAAAACATAATTTATTCTTACTTCAGTCTATCTGGTTATTAAGTGCATGATTTCTTTTGAACATGCTATCATGTGAACCTTTATTTCCACCAGGGTTTATCAGAAAAGTGATAAAATGTGACTAACTACTAAAAATAGTATGTTCCAGAGATGGCTGTATCTCAAAAACTATAAGGACCTATATCACATTTTTGGTACCATTGGACTCAGAACAATAATTTGTTGCTAAAATTATTTTTGTGATTTTTTTCATCTTTCACATTTGTCTATCAATAAAGGCATGACAAATTTCAGATTTTGAAAATTTTGATTTTGACATGTGTAGCCACATGTCTTGACACTTAACACAGAAAATTTCATATTTCTATCTCTAACAGAAAGATATCTATAGGGCTTTTACTTAACATACTAAATAAAGTATAAGGATGTAAATGGGTTAAGCTCAGTACCTAATGCGTTTTTTTTAAAATGGCGTTAATCGCTGGCAGACATACCTGTCTTTAAGAGGCTGTATCAGGCTGAGTTTTAAAGCTAGAGTGATTTTAGTGGTATCATGTGAAACTAGAGGACCTGAGGAATGCTTCTCAAGAGGGCTGAATGATACTCCAAAGTTAGGCTAAAGTTTGGGAATGGAAAATTGGCATGGCCATTTCATAGGGGTTCCTTGACCTCAAGATATCTGAATAAAAATGGATTCTGGGTACCCATGAGTCTCCCCTTTACAGACATGAACACTTTATTTATTAATTTAATTTATGGTGATCAACTATTGAAATTCTGCAATTAATCACAATTCAAAAAAATTATCATTTGAACGCCCTGGTGACTATACATCTTCCCTGCTGTGAGTTGGTCTGCTTTTTATTAGTGTTTAGTTTAGCTAATCCCCCATCCTGTTGCTAAGCCATTTCAGTCTTTCAGTCATACCCATTCATATATGTTGCTCCACTTTATAGCTAATAATGTCAGTATTATTCTTTAGTGATGCTCCAAAGTTATATGTGATTTTGTATAGTGGTTTTCAAAGCAAAGTGTACCTGCTGAATCCCCAGCTCTTTACATGTCACTACTTTGTTTGTCTGCAGACTGCGGTCATCAGCTTTGACTATCTGACTGCTTTCAGACATGTGGAATACGGCACAGAGGAGTACTGGGCCCTCAAGTCCAAGGTAGGTTTACCTTTTTCCATACGGGTGCATGGAGTGCACAAACAGCAGTTCTAACAGCTGCCTGTGACTGTTTATTCTTATTCCATTCTCCCTGTTTATCAAATAGCGCAGAATGTCTATATGTTGTTTCAAACACTTAAAAAAAAACATATACATATAAAAGGGAAAATGAAACCACATCAACAACATCAACAACAAAAAAACCCCCATCTTGCTCTTTCTTGTTCCTTCTATTACACTGTCTCACAGCCTTTTAATTTCGGTAACAATGTAAACATTGTCAATTTCTCCCATTTCTCTGGACATTGCTCCTCTGGAACTCTTATCTAAACTGTTCAATATCATATATTTCATTTACAATGTTCAGCCATCCATCTTGTGCTGGTGGTTCTGCCTTGTACCATATCTTTGTAATGGTCGATTTACAAGCTACCAACAACATTTTCAGGAGATACGTCTTCTTTTAAGACAATCTTTCATCATATTGCCAAAGTGCAGTATTAAACATGACTTTGGTATATCATAACCCAGAATGAACATTTATCCCAAACTGTACAATTTCAGATCAAAGCCAAAAAAAAAAGCGGATGGAGTACATCTATTGCCCCACAGGGCTCTAGTCTAACCCCTGAAGTCCACCAGGTCCGTCAATGGCATGTTCCGGTCACCGCATGGCCTCCAAAGCAGATCACGGATGTTCAAGACAATGCTAGTGATTACCCTGGGGGCACCTCGGTACATCTCAGCAGCGTCCCAGATGTGGCTTGGTGCTCTGCTCTGCGTTAAATATGCACAAGTCTAGTTTTGCTGGATACGGACAGCAGAAGCTGGAGCAGCGACAGTGCTTAATTTGTAAAGAGGGAGGTCCTGGGACATAGAGAGGGGGATGTTCTGGCGACCAGCGGGGGGGCTGTGTCACCGAACGCATCAAAAAATCCACAGTGTATTATAACTAAAACCTTAACAACACTGTCTTCACAAACAGAGCAATATTTATAGATTTATTAATCAGAGTATTCTTTTCATGCAAAATCAGGATGAGACGCTCAGAAAAAGCTGTTAAGAGTTTGTAGCGCATACTTTCTCTTGTAACTCATGGGGAAAAATTAGGAGTTCAGTTGGTGTTATACTAAGAATTATACATTTTGGTTCAGGTTTCTTTTTGATATGGAAAATGTTCATAATAGTTGTCCGCTATTTCCAAGCTACTGTAGCTCAAGTTTCACAGAGAAGGACCGCACTACACTCAGTGGTCCTTCCACCTCCCACCTGCTGGTGAGACACCTTAGCAGGGGGTACAGCAGACAGCAGCCCCATCAGCCCGCTGTGACACACAGCACTGGGTTCAGGTTACTGCAGCAGGTCTGTCTCTTGGACCAGGAGAGATAGATGAACCGCGGGGTAGCAGCTAGCTAGCTAGCAGCTAATTCAATAGTAACTGCTAACATTGAGTGCTATGCTGATTATATGCAAATAATGCAGTGTCCTCCCCCTGAAATCCCTCCTCCATACCATAACATTGACAGTAAGTTGAATCTCAAAACCACAAGACTGAAAAAAATAGTGAAAAAAAACTGTCACTGAAAAAAGACCGACATGAAGAAAAAAACCTGAAGCTTGAAATCGAAAAACACATAATGATTCATAAAATAAAGTGAAACAAGATAGAAAGAATTTTCTTCCGCTTACCCGGGGCCAGGTCGCGGGGGCAACATGTGGAGCAGAACATTCCAGACGTCCCTCTCTCCAGCAACGCTTTCCAGCTTGTTCTGGGGGACCCCAAGGCGTTCCCAGGCCAGACGAGGGTAATCCCTCCAGTGTGTTCTGGGTCTGCCCCAGGTCCTCCTACCAGTAGAACGTGCCCGGAACACCTCCAGTAGATAAGAAAATAGATAAGTAAAAGATAAATCTTGGGTTGTTAAACTCCTTGCCTATCTACCAATGGGTTTCTGCCATTTGTTTCAGTGTCCGGCCGGAAATGTTGGTGATTTTCAGTAGCTTGTTTCTATTGCTAAGGGTGAGCATTGTGAAATAACAGGGGATACAGTACAGGAGGATGGACAGTAGGAGCAGTAGGTGGGGTCTGACTTAGAGAGACCTGATTTTGCAGATGGCAGATAGGCTTTGTTGGCAGCATTTATGGATGCCTGTGGTGTGGTGATCAAAGCCCAATTTATTGTCCAGGATGAGGCAGAGATACCTTAAACTCTCAACCATCTTTACTGGTTGGCTGGTAATGAAAGTGGGGCAGTGAGGGGCGGAGAGTGTATTGCAGATGTTGAATATGAGCTCCTTCTTCTTGGAGATATTGAGGAGGAGATAGTTGTTTGTGCAACACTGTGTGAAGTGAGCAACGGATTGTTGGTAGTTTGTGAGTCCCTATCTGTGAGGAGGGCGAGTATGGCTGTGTTGTCAGAGTATTTTAAATATTTTGTAGTGAAAGAGGGGCTAAGACAGTCATTGGTGTAAAGTGTGTACAGAAAGGGACTCAGAACACATCCTTGGGGGCACCAGTGTTAACAGTGATGGTGAGGAATTTGGTGGTTCCCACCCTGACAGCCTGGGGTCGATCACTGAGGAAACTGTGGATCCAGATTTCTTTAAAGTTTTAAGGCTGATTTTTGCTCCTAAGTGAAAATTTAAGAAACCAGACGGTTAATTGTGGTTTTAACTATTAATTTTTTTTCCACAAAATGCTGAACTTTACACAAAATCTGAATTAGATTCAAAACAATTGTAATGCAAAAATTTCAATAAATAAAACAATAAATAGACAATGAAATGTTGATTGTTGCTCGTCAAACTTTTTGGACGGATGGTTTCAAACATTTAGTAAGTGTTTTAGTTGACAATGTAAACAGCATAAATAGACAAAATACAATCTCAACTCTCTCAGTATTTCTGAACAAGTTTTACATGCACAGAATATAATTTCTGCCGTTTCTCAATCAAAGCAAGACTTTGATGATGTCATAAAGTAGCGATGAAGGTCTGATGTGACTGAGGCAGAAGTCATGCTTACAGATGAGGAAATGTATAAAAGTTTAATTTATGTTACCTTTAGTCACGTTATGTCATACCATTATATGAAATAGCTAGTTATTCGTTCATGTTATCTTGCTAACTTACCATAAACATTTGATGAGTCCACCATACAGCTAACGTTACTGTTGTTAATGATATGTGGCAAATTCTGTGCAGCATTATCCATGGTCAGAACAATTATACTAAATTATACTAAGAGTATTTTTTTTGATAATGATACTCCTGAAGATATTGCAAATGCTTAAAAAATATCTGCATTAATTTCAAGAACAGGCAATTTCAACAAATTGTTATACAACACAGTTTCCCTTCACATGTTCAGTTAAAATTAAGCAAAACTTATCTCTCAGTTCTTTAGTAAGCAAATAACAGTAACTCAGAGTAATACTCAGATTCTGTGTAAAATCAAAATACTGCAACAACAAAAACAAAAAATCAACCAGAGATGGCACATCTGAACATTTCCCAAACACAAAAAAGATACTTTTATTTACAATGTATATATATTGGCTGATGGCTAGGGCCCCAGATCCATTGGTTTATTTACCAGGTGCACAGGGTAAGGAACCATGCACTTCCTGCTAGCTTACTTAAGCAAAGCAGGGACAGATATGTATTTATGTAATAATAAATCATGTTGACTATTTAACTACTGTGCGATTTAGCACTTTACTCCTTGAGCAGAAACTGGAAATTAAACATCTGTTTATCATCATACCTTGAGCATTGCATGCACCTCATCTGTAAGCCAGTGTTTCTGGTTGGCCTGTGTGGTGTGTGGTGTTCTTTGTGACGCAGACATCCTCCACATACTTCTGGATGTATGTAAACAAAGCTACAGCATACTCCTCCACATTGATCTGTCCATTGTCAGTTGCAGCTACCTTGAATATGTCCCAGGAAGTGCACTCAAAATAGTCCTGTAATGCTGACATAGCTCTCTCAGGCCAGACCCTCACCTGCTTGCAGTGGGTTTTTCTCTGAGCAGGGGCCTATATGCAGGAATTGGCATAACAGAGATGGTCTGAGGAGACAAGGTGGGGGCAGGGGACTGCCTTAAATGCCATTTTTAGGTTTGAATAGACCAGGTCCAGTGTGTTTGCACCCCTAGTTGCAAGTCCACTTACTGATGGAAATGAGGGAGAACTGTTTTCATGTTGGCCTGATTAAGATCTCCTACAACAATGAAAACTCCCTGCTGATGTGTAGTTTGCAAGTCACTAACGGAACTAAAAAGAACATCCAGGACCTTCTTGTGGGTGGGGGGTGTACACTGTGGTGATGGTGATAGTAGTAAATTCCCAGGGCAGATATAAAGGTCTACATTTTGTTGTCAGAAACTCTGTCCACAGAGCAATGACTTGAGATAACTTAAGCATTATTAAACTAGTGGTTATTAGTGTAAATGCATAAACCACCACCCTGGGACTTACCACTGAGAGCGCAGCTCCATTCCAGTCGGACAGGAGCTGCGCTCTCAGGAATAGATAGATTAAGACATGTCTCAGTCAGAATTAAGGCCCAGCAGTGTCTCATCTCCCGTTTGGTCGTTACTTCCAGCATCAAGTAGTCCAGTTTATTTTCCAAGGAGTGAACCTTGGTGAGCAAAATGGATGGAAGCGGCATTCTGCATTGGTTAACTTTTAGCTTGGCTCTTAGACCTCCTTGAGTACCACGCTTGTGCTTCCAGTCGCATCGTTTCCTCTTAGGGCGCCCAGTGCTGGTAGGAGACTCCGTTGCTTCGTGGCCTGTGGGGTTTGGCAGGCGCAGCAGTCTGAGGCTACGTAGACTTTCAGAGTGGTTGTGTCAGCGGATTCTAAACTGCTGAATGTACATAATTTTAGTACTGATTGATGATAGTATACTAGTTTAATCTTGCTACCCTGAACGTTAACACCAGAACTCATCAGTCCAAAAGGCTTATTTGCCACAGAATGTCCGATGCTATCGAGAGCCAGTGCAGCCATCTGCTATCTTGACAACTGCCACTAAATGCCAATAAATTATAAGGGAAATGCTTTCTTTACTTTTTGACATGCTGGAAATAAAAATGAAATGGATATTTCCTGACCTTGATTGATACATGTCATTTGAGGACATCTCTGTCTACTCAGGGACACAAAAAAATTGTGAATAAATATAGAAATATTCCAAACTAAAACTACCTTACCTTAAAATGACTTCAAATCTTAAACTTGAGGTGCTATAAAAAATATTGCTGACAATAACTGAAATATTTGAGAGCAGGATATCTCACACTACACCCATATCTCACATCAAGCACTTTTACTATCTATTGATCTATCTATCGATCTATCGATCGATCTGTCTGTCTGTCCAGTAGAATGCATCAAATAGTGGCCCCAGAACTACATTGATTCTGACACCTCTTTTCTAATCCTTTACTCCACGTCTGATGGCCTCTATTTAGCAACTGTCAACTGTAATAGTGCTCACTATTGGCACTGAAGGCATGAGAAATAGTTGCTTTATCTTCATGTTAGCTTTGATGTTTTATCTTTATCACTCAGGGATATTGAAAGACGATTTGCAAATTCAGCAATATGTTGACAGACATGGTCACATACTTGAGGAACCACAAACTTTTGCATTTGTGTTATTACTATTATTATTATTTATCTTTAAACTTTCCGTGAGGCCTCATGATGAACAGTATTGGTGGTGTATATGCATAATTTTGATAAAATCACACACATTGAGATTAAGAATGCAATTTCAGCTGTCATCTTGTCCTACAAGGGTATGTAAGGTGGTTGAAAGATTAAAGTTGCCCCCGTCAGGATGCTTTCTTTGATGTCATGGGTTTCAGACTGTCAATAAACTACAATTAAGCCACCTTCTCCTTTTTTCCCATAAAGTCTATTGGCCTATTACACTAATGATTCACTGAAACACTGTGAAATTGTGTGGTGCTTCATTTGTGTAAATGAAGATTATTGAGCCTGATAAATACAGGATGTTTGAGGTTTGACAGTTCCAAAATCCTTGTGGGATTGCAACAATCGACTGTTCAGGTAATCAAGTATTCTATTGATTAATCCATCAATAAAGTAAGTAATTGGTTATGAAATAATTCTACTTTATTAAAGAACAATAGTAAATATACAAAAGAGAAATAAGGTAGGTCTCTTCAATAGCTAATTGGTTTTCTTTATAGAAAGATCAACATTTTTATTGCTTAAATTGCAAACAATAATTAAAGCTGCAAGTAGCGATGAACGGGCCCTCGCACCTCCGTGCACGTCGAGGTTTCTGGCAGGATGCTGACTAATGCTACCGTGTCTATCAGAGAATGGGGAACACTCCACGCAGCAGTGAATTAGTGTTTTCTCCATGTCGTGTTGAGGCTGGAGATGCCTGTTTTTTTGTTGTAGAATGATGGAGCTATAACCAAATATTGGCATGTAGATGTCGTCAGGCTGTGACACTTAAGCAGGATGTGAAGTTTGAGACAGATTGGACCATGCAAAGTCAAATGACAGCAGCTCCCTGTGTTATTATGGAATATTGAAATTTCCTGCCTGCTACAGCTGACAGTCAGTGTCCACAATTAACTTTTTGAGTCATCAGTAAATATAACTGAGATAATATGCAAACTGAAAGAAGAGGTCAGAGCAAAATCTGAAGTAAAAGTATTAAATATTATGAACATCTCATTACCACAACATCTGTGTAATAAATGAATTCCATCTGGAAAGCTGTGATACTGTGTATTTGTCTAGGGAAGAAGTGCAGCTACTGCACTGACGCTGTCAATGTGAGAGCCAAAAAGAGTTTGCTGTGATGGTTCATATTACGGGGTCTCTGTCTTAATATCTCATAACCTCCATCAGTATGCACGCAACGTTAGCTGCCAGCAGACAGGCTGCTGGCGATAGTTTAGTGATCAGCTGATGTCTCGTGCTGTAAACAGAGCCGCAGACCCGAGTAGTGCTCGAGACGGCTTGGCACACCGCGCAGGTGACACAGAGACAGGCACAGGAGCGGCGGCACAGAGCAGCAATGCCATGTGCCCGTAAAAACGCATCGGAGATTCTCAGCAGAATTTAATACATGACTATTTTGGCATAAATATATATCTGCCAGTGTGGCGAATAACCTTCAGAGATAAGATCACATTTGGTGCTTGGCGGGTGTTTATTTGGGACCCCGCCGTCAGTTTTTACCATTATTTCAAAGCACTGCGATCACGCAGTTATCATGATGATTAAAATTTGAAAGGTATTACTAACCCTTGTGGAATGTCACCGCAGTTACCACTGGTATTTTAATGTGGCTTACCGTGAAAACATGCTGCTCCCCTTCGCTCTGCTGTGCACTCTGTGATGAGAGTAGTTTAACAATGGAGTAAGTAAATGACAATATATTTCCTCTTTGTCCCCTGATGATCTAAATAAGTCTAAATGTGTCTCTTATTGCTTTTTAAATACAACGCCGATGAGAGGGTCAGAAAAATCGCTAATTAGGGATAAAGTCGGCACGTTAAAAGTCCTCTCCTCCTGTCACCCTGGGACCTTAGATCGTCTTGTACGTTTGCAGAATAATGAGGCCATTGTTTATTAACTTCACAGTATGTATTTTAATGTTGCTTACCGTGAGAACACTGACTGACTGCACCACCGTCCACTTTTCTGCAACGCTCTCTGTCACAAGATGCGTGAGTGCTGAGAGTAGTTTAAAAATGGAGTAAGAGCGCACTCTGCTGGACAAACTGTAGACACAATTTCTAAACCACCAGCCATCATTTTCTGCATTATATGGCCATTGAACAAAGTTTTATCAGCAATAGTGGAAAAAAAATGCTGTTGCCAAAATGCTCCATGAGGTCTGTAAAAGAATCATATCTGCTGATAATATCAGTGAATTAAAAAATCAGGAGGGCTCAACTAGAATTGGCAAAAATTTTCCCAAAAATTTCAATAAAATAAAAAATGATCGGCTTCCTGTTGGGTTAAGGGCATGGCTCCAAGAGGCTTTTTTTAAAGGTCTTGGTATGTTACACATGTCACCCAAGTTTTGTAGCCATAGTTGAAATGGTCAGCGGGGGCTGCTTCGTTGAAAATTTCTAGGGGGCACTACACAGCCATTTTGGTCATGCCTTTCGACGAAAACTCACAATATTCATTTTTAAGCATCATCAACATCTTAAAGATTTCTTAAAAAAACTTACAGAATCGAGTCAAACAGATCTGACCATGTGGGGCGAAGTTACAACAGTTTTTTATGTCATGTCGAAACATCGAAATTGTCCACCCAACTTCAGTAACGCCTTTTAATGAAAACTCTCAATATTCATTTTCAAGCATCGATGTCTTAAAGATTTTTTGAGACCATTTTGAGATCAATCGAGTCAACCTGCTAGGAGCTGGACATTTTACTGTAAAACTTTGCCTTTCTTGTGCCATTAGGTGGAACTCTCATTATTGCTTAAAATTGTCATATAGATGTGTTCAGGGCGGGACTCCAATCAAACATGTGAAGTTTGGGTCATATTGGACCCTTTACAGCAAAGTTACATACCACTTCCTGTTTACTTCCTGGTTCATGGCAGAACATGCAAATTAGATACAGATCACATGGTGTGATGAAAACTTATGATTTGAATAACCGTTGCTGTCAAAGGTCTTATGAAGGTAGTCATAACATTTGACAGTCATTTAACAGTCAATCTGATGAAAGCTCTAGGACAAGTTCTCAAGATTACGATCCCTGAAAATGGCCAAAAATACACCAACATTACAACTTCAAATCAAAATGGCTGACTTCCTGTTGGTTTTACAGTATGGCCCCAAGAGAGTTTTTTGTAGGTACTGGGGTGTTGCACAGGCCTCCAATGTTTCACAGCCCCATGGTCAAACATGCTGCGTGGGCTGCTTCGTTGAAAATCAGTAGGAGGCGCAACTGATAAATTTCCTTCACCCACGCACAAGACCATTAAAATATCAAATTTTTCACCAGACCTGATATATCTGCAAAGTTTCATGACTCTTTGAATATGTTAAAGCCCTCAAAAAGGCAATTCATTTGAGAGAATAATAATAATAATAATAATAATAATTCCTTCAGTTCATGAGGGTCCGCGCACCATTTGGTGCTCAGGCCCTAATAATAATTCCTTCAGTTTCAAGAGCCTAATTATAGGCTACTACTCTTTTTTACACCACCTGATTTTTCTTTGGTGCATCACTGAGAACTGTATGTGTATATGTGTGCTCTTAAATGAGGCTTTTTAGGCTTTCATAAATTGACTGCATCATTTTATCTTCTGTGGTGATGTCCCTAAATAGGCTAATATTAAGTCTTGCTCAAGAAAATAAAAACAGAGTATAAAATGCTGCAGTCAGTTTGCAAAGTTCTAAGCAGTCACCATATTGATTGATGTTCCTAAAAGGGAAATTTTGCCAATTTTTAAACAGCTTTGTGTCATCACTTTGTGGGCAGTTTATGCAGATTAACCATGTTTGGCTTCCCTCCGTGTCGCAAGGAGCTGCCTGCCCATTGCAGGTTGGGGTCCTTGAGTTTTTCAATGGTGGACTTTTGCCAGCTGATGAGCGGGGAGCTCCAGTTGCAGGCAACCTGGAGGGAGGCTAACATTCATGTAACCTTGCTTTGGGTCACTCCATGGACTACTCTCTGTTGAGATGCTTAAGTATTGACGTTATGTTATTGTAGTGAGCTTGTTTAGTTTTACATTACAACAAGTAGTTCCAACCAAGCAATCTGATTGGTCCACAAGACTTTTAGAACATGCTCAAATATGCATTACATAGCATAGCATAACATCGGCATACCTGCCTCAACACTAAGAAGATTACTCTGCCATTTCTGAATCAGAGCTCTCGGACACAAAATGTGGTAAATTATTACCACAAATAATACAAGTAGGGGGCAGCAGCATGTATAATATCATTACCACTATATTAATAACTAAAACAGTGTGTTTGTAAATCCAGCTGACCCAGCTAAAACTAACAGCCACCTCACTAATGGTGTAAACTATAAACTAACACAAAGACGACATTAATCAGCATAAACTACCGTGTTCTGCACAAATATGTACAAACACTGAAAAAAAGTGACATTTGTGTGTATGACCAGAAAACAGCAAACATATCTGCAAACTAAAAACCACTCAGTCCAGATCGAGGCATCATGGGAAATACAGGCTAAGTAATTGGGACCACAGTGAAACATGAAAGGCTTAACGGCATCAAGAAGCAGAATATTTATTTTATGAATTTTGGAAATGATGATACCTGCGTCTTTTTTCATCAATTTTGAGTTTTGGACTTTACCTTGCTCTTGTGTTATTGGATATATTTTTCATCCTCTAGCATCCTCCATCAGCTGTGCTGTGACACAGAGCAACCTTATGTCAGCGCCTTATGGTATTGCAAAAAAGCTATACAAAGTTTTAAAAATCAAATAAAACCCCAAATCTCTGCCACAAATACTATTGTATGAGTGTTTCCAATGATATATTTAAATTTTACAAAAAAATGACATGCACTTAATTGTTATTCGCAGGAGCATTTTGTTCCAAAACTGTCAGTTGGCCAATGGCCAAATGTATGTTATCTGTCAGGATGTTACACAATCAGGAAGACCCTGAAAGATAACCAGACAATGGTGACAGGTAAAAAAGTTTCTCTTGGTGTGTTTACCGTTTTCACTCACTGGTACACTGGAAGATAAAATCCTGTGTCATTTGGGATAATGCTGAAAAAAAATATATAATTTGGATTTTATGCGTACATTTACCTTGAAGTTGAAGTTCAATATGGCAGATATCTTGTGGTCATCCACACAACTGCCTGATTAAGGTTTAAATTGATTGATTGAGAGTTTTGTCATACCAGCTAACACTTTTGTCATGCTGTAGATGTTAAGAAATAGTTTCTGTTACCCTATAATTTTCTTTTATTACAATTTTAACTTTTACTTTATTTCCACTTATTGGGATATTAATAAATTTTTATGAGCATTGCTAAAAAATGAAACTCCTGTTTCAATATTAATAGTTTGATTTGTTCTTAAAAAAGGTATTACTTGGCTCTTTAGAGTCCACATGGAGGATCTGTTTTTACCTCATAAAGGGCTTTGAACGATAAACTTGCATGCCAGGTCATTTGCCCACATGCACATGTGACTGGCCAGTCTAACCACAACAAACCAACAAGAAGCTCGGATTACTTCACACACAGGGAGTGTGATTCTTTGCTCAGGACATCATTACTCCACTGTATCTTTACACATCAAATAGTCTTTTGTTGCTACATTAATACTCTGGATATTGTATAGGAAACCTTCAATATTATAAATAATAAAAAAGAATATTGGGTAATGTTAAATGTTTTCTTACCTGCTATATCTAGGAGAGAGACAATACTGAATGATTTTTTGGGGGGGTCTGTAGTGAATTCTGTACAGTGTAGTTTAAGTATTTTCTTGAAAAAAAAAAAATTCCATTAGCACAACATAAACATAGATTATTTATGAACATCAGTTGTGTTTACCATGTGTTAATCTGACAATTCATTTGGAAACGAGAGGTCACATTGAATAACAATGTCTGTCACGCAGATTTTTTTCCCTTAAAAGTCATAATGTCATTTTATGGAGTTGAGAAAACAATAACAGCATGATGCCAAATACTGTAAAAGATTTTCAGATATTTAGCTGCTTAAATTGCTTTGTAAGTTAAAATATGGGTAAGAACCTTGAACAGTTAGGATCACGTCTAGAGCAAACACATAAAAATAAGTTAAAGTGACTGTGCAAGTTTTATTGTCTAAGCACTTGGTAATAACAGCAATTACTGTCTCACTTTATATATTTAGTAAGTATTATTGATTTCAAACATTTTAATGTAATAATATTTTGAGAATACATTGATGTTATCCATTATGGAATTGTTTCCTGGTGTCGCCTCAATTAAAATACTTAAAATGCATTGTTTTAAAATAAGTTTTTTGAAGTAAGTAAATTAGACCCTAATAAAGCCAAAAAAACCCAACAAACCTTTCATATGCAGTTCTAACCTATTTTAATTTTCTGATCAACTTGAAAACCTTATTTGTCACTGGGCCTTACTTTTTTTGTAAAAGCCCATCAAGGGCTAAGTGCTGCAGACTAGCTGAGGCTATAAATGTTGTGTTATGTGGATTTAGTCCAAACTATGTACTTCGCTCTATGTATTTGGTCCGGAACAAATAAACATATGAAAGTAAATTCTTCTATTTTAACGGTAATAGATCACATAAAGATTTTTGGGAAAGATCATTCAGTTTTAGTTATGAAAGAAGTGTGACCATCATATGTACCATAGTCGACAAATAAACTTGTCAGTGTTCACTGGTGGACAGACTGTATAGTTTATGTTAGGCTTTTCTGTTGTTTCCCTTCTGGCTCAAACTAACAAAAACAGTGAACATTCTGTTCCATACTGTTACTATTACTCACAGACATGCACACTGGTTATCTGTCTGTCATCTTCTTCCTTTTTTTATTCCTCTTTTTTGTGTAGATGCACTCTTTAGTCCACGGCTGATGGGACAGATTAATAGACTAAAGAATGAGAAGAATTAAAATGCACATAAATAGAAACAAACAAGAGCATAAACATGAGCGAGTGCTGGTTGGTGGAGATAGGTTCTTATCTCTGGACTGATAATGCAGTCCATTATGCCTCTTCTTTCTGTTTGTCTCTCCTCCTTTCAGGCTTTTCCACTATTAGCATCTCATTACAAGCCATGCCAAGAGACAATTGGGAAATTAAATGCAGCTTACTTAACTTGCATGAATAATGCACAATGGCCCTGGCTAAAGCTTTTTAATAAGGAGGAATGGGGATGGTTGAGGGATTGGATAATTTGAAGCGTCTTATGTAAACATGTAGTAAAACTTAATCAGAGAAAGATGTAGAGATGAGACTTATATTAAATTAGACAATTATATTAATATTAGACAATATATTAGCTCTTCAGATGTAATATTGGACATGTCAATTCTGTCCCCTGTTACTTCAAAGAGAATCCATCCCACTGCTGTTGTTTTCCACATATATTTTCCCCTTGATGCAACAAAAATCTTGTTCTTCAACAAAGGAAACATTGAGCTAAAGCAGAGTTTTCGAATATCATGAGATCTTGTGTGCCATGCAGCTATGGCTACTGTGTAAATGTCATGGTTGAAAATTTCAACAGTACCTTAAACTCACTTTCAATACCATTGCTACACTAAAGGTTAAAAAGAGGATGACCGACAAAATCTCCCAAACATGATGTGTAACACACAAGTGCCTGCCTCTAGTATGACATATAAGTTATGCATCATCTGCACTTTCTAAACAATAACAATGGCATTAATATGTCAAGCACAATGATTTACTGTCTGTTATATGGGGGCTTAACTTGTCCTCTGCTCAGGGAGTAAGGAGCTCCACGTAAATTTCATAAATTTCATTTACGACCACTGCTCTTCCTCTTGGAGTTAGCCACTATGCTAACAGGTGATTTTTAAATGTCCTGTGGTGGGTTGCACACATTTACACGTTGTCAAACTGTCACACCTGTGGGGCGCTCAGTAACTCCGTTGGTAAAAACATGTTAGTGTAGCGGTTATTAATAACTATGTTAGAATTTGGAATTTGCACTCGTTAAAGTAAAAGGGGCACCATTCTCCACTTTAAATTAAAACAGTTTCAAAACATATTATCACAATAATCAATCTCACAATCTGTACCATTTATCCTGTACACATTGATCTTGTTTCTCTCATGAAATAATATCCACAGACAATGACTTGGCGATAAATGAAACCTTTTTATTATCACCTTTTTATAAAATGGTGATTACATAGAGGAAGGGATATGACATATAAATGAAGTTAAACAAGTGAAAGGGAACCAAGGTAATGTATATTCAGGTGATGTAAATGATTAATTATGGATAATAGTGGGTGAAATATGTGACCATATAGAGCATGGATGCGCACTGAACGGTAAAAGGAAATTTAGAAATTTGGCATAAAAACTTCGCTATACGACATCAACTCTGATCACTAGAACATGTTATTTTGCCTACTTTTGCCGACTTGAATAGACTTCTCCAGGGAGGTCCAGGTTGTCGCTTTGCTCCAGCAGAGGGCTGCTGCGCGTCTTACAGACGAGGTGACCTGCTGAAAGGTGGTGGCAGCTGGACAGGTGAAGTCGGTGTGCAGTGGTCTTAAACTGTCCTTGGGTTTCGCCTTAGCAAACCAGTAAAAGTCTTTGAACAAAGTCTTTAAGGGCAGGCGATGGATGCTGATAGTCTGTGCAGCAGGTGTTGCTTCTAGATCCGTGGCAGAGTTGACGGTGGAGTGTCCTTTTTCAATTAAAACTTGCAGAAATAATTAAAAGCAGTCCCATTGGTCTGAG
Organism: Plectropomus leopardus; assembly: GCF_008729295.1. NCBI lineage: Eukaryota > Metazoa > Chordata > Actinopteri > Perciformes > Serranidae > Plectropomus > Plectropomus leopardus. The sequence continues at coordinate 32,654,682 of NC_056476.1, read as the reverse complement.
GGAGTCACTTTAAATTATTATCTTGAGCCTACTTGAAATGAGATACAAAAATGTCTTTGCTGACTGAAAACTGGTATTAAGAAAAACATCACAGAGATTTAAAAGAAACGACTCCGAAAAACTTTAAGTACAGCACAGCTCTGATGAGCGGCTCCTCTTGTAAAATTGAAGAACAAAGAAAAAGGGTGCAAGCGAGGATACACGAGAAGCACCGTGATGAAAAGGAAAGTAAAAAGAACCACTGAGCTGAGAGCTCACTAAGTTTTTAATCTATGAATTTTGGGGTGCGAATGGGAGGCAGGGTAGTGAACCTTCGCGCCAAACGACCACACATCTAGCATTTAGTTTCTAGACGACCTAATGTAATTTAGGAAACATTTATTTCTCTGTACTTTCTGACGAATTACGCAATTTGACCTACTATGTGTAAATTCATGTATCTCATCACAGTAATTTTTGACATATTGTAGGAGACCTAAAGGCAATTTATAATGTAACACACAACTTTGAAGATCCTTGGTTCAATCCTGTTAAGTGACCACACATAATATAAAAATTATCCAGTGGATTATAAAGAACTTGGTAATTACTTGGATATAGGCTAAGCATTTAACATTATAAAATGAATGCAAAATAAGATAGAACTATAAAGTTGGTTACGAATAACTGAGGCCACTAAATGGCAGTATAGCTCCAGCACAGAAAGGGAATAAAACATGTTTTTACCTAACTCACTCAAATTAAATGATGAAGAGATGGGAGCTGGTTCTACTTACTCATCAAAACACAGAGACAAACTTTTACCTACTAGGAGAAAGATTGGGGAATTATGTTAACCTTAATTCACAACTTTGGTCCAAGTGGTCCTGTCAAATATTGGTCTCAACAAAAGAATGAGCTAATGAGTTTACAACATGTCCTGCCTTTTGTCATCTCAGCAGGGGGAACGAAGACATGAGAGTGGAGGAGATCTGTTTGTTTATCAATTTGTGTGTGGATTGGGACAGCACGGGAGAGACAGAAAGACGAAGAGTGAGAGAGACAGAGGGAGAGAGAGTGAGAGGTGTAGACAGAGGATTAAATTTCAGAATGAGGACCCTCATTTAATCTTGTTGTCCTTCACAAATTGTTGGTAGAAATGTGTTTCCAGTCCTCTACACCAAACTTCAGTCCTTGTGACAAAGAAAGGTGATAAACAACTGTTCTTTGCATGTCTGAGTGACCCCAGGAGGTCATTTGGATGTCTTACATCCTGTGAGGCCTCCAAGAACCCCTATCTGTCATGGCATCTTGAGCTGCAAAGTGTCAAGTGTTTGTGGCTTAAAAGCAGAACCTGTTTGCAGATGTCAGCAGGGAGTCTCAATCAAGTTAATTTAGAACCATCCATCCATCCATTTTCTTCCGCTTATGCGGGGTCGGGTCGCGGGGGCAGCAGCCTAAGCAGGGAAACCCAGACTTCCCTCTCCCCGGCCACTTCGTCCAGCTCCTCCCGGGGGACCCCGAGACGTTCCCAGGCCAGCTGTGAGACGTAGTCTCTCCAGCGTGTCCTGGGTCTTCCCCGGGGCCTCCTACCGGTGGGACGTGCCCTGAACACCTCACCAGGGAGGCGTCCTGGAGGCATCCTAATTAGATGCCCAAGCCACCTCATCTGGCTCTTCTCAATGCGGAGGAGCAGCGGCTCTACTCCGAGCTCCTCCCGGATGACCGAGCTTCTCACCCTATCTCTAAGGGAGAGCCCAGCCACCCTACGGAGGAAACTCATTTCGGCCGCTTGTACCCGCGATCTTGTTCTTTCGGTCACTACCCAAAGCTCACGACCATAGGTGAGGGTACGAAGATCGACTGGTAAATCGAGAGCTTTGCCTTTCGGCTCAGCTCCCTCTTCACCAAGACAGACCGGTGCAGAGTCCGCATTACTGCAGACGCTGCACCGATCCGCCTGTCGATCTCCCGTTCCATCCTTCCCTCGCTGGTGAACAAGACCCCGAGGTACTGAAACTCCTCCACTTGGGGCAGGACTTCATCCCCGATCCGGAGGGGGCACGCCACCCTTTTCCGGCCGAGAACCATGGTCTCGGATTTGGAGGTGCTGATTCTCATTCCAGCCGCTTCACACTCGGCGAACCGATCCAGTGAGAGCTGAAGGTCGCGGCCCGATGAAGCCAACAGGACCACATCTTCTGCAAAGAGCAGAGACCTAATCCTGAGGTCACCAAACCGGACCCCCTCAACGCCCTGGCTGCGCCTAGAAATTCTGTCCATAAAAGTTATGAACAGAATCGGCGACAAAGGGCAGCCCTGGCGGAGTCCAACCCTCACCGGAAACGAGTTCGACTTACTGCCGGCAATGCGGACCAAGCTCCGGCACCGGTCATACAGGGAACGGACAGCCCGTATTAGGGAGTCCGAAACCCCAAATTCCCGGAGAACCCCCCACAGGACTCCCCGAGGGACACGGTCGAATGCCTTCTCCAAGTCCACAAAGCACATGTGGACTGGTTGGGCAAACTCCCAAGCACCCTCAAGGATCCTGCCAAGGGTCCAGAGCTGGTCCACAGTTCCACGACCGGGGCGAAAACCGCATTGCTCCTCCTGAATCCGGTGTTCGACTATCCGGCAGACCCTCCTCTCTAGTACCCCTGAATAGACCTTACCAGGGAGGCTGAGGAGTATGATCCCCCTGTAGTTGGAACACACCCTCCGGTCCCCCTTCTTGAAAAGAGGGACCACCACCCCAGTCTGCCAGTCCAAGGGCACTGCCCCCGATGTCCACGCAATGTTGCAGAGTCGTGTCAGCCAACACAGCCCCACGACATCCAGGGCCTTGAAGAACTCCGGGCGGACCTCGTCCACCCCCGGGGCCCTGCCACCGAGGAGCTTTTTGACCACCTCGGTAACCTCAGCCCCAGAGATAGAGGAGTCCACCCCCGGGTCCCCAGGCCCTGCTTCCCCAACAGAAGGCGTGTCGGTGGGATTGAGGAGGTCTTTGAAGTATTCCTTCCACCGATCCACAACGTCCCGAGTCGAGGTCAGCAGCGCCCCGTCGCCACCATACACAGTGTTGACGGAGTACTGTTTCCCCCTCCTGAGACGCCGGATGGTGGTCCAGAACCTCTTCGAAGCCGTCCGGAAGTCGTTTTCCATGGCCTCGCCGAACTCCTCCCATGCCCGGGTTTTCGCCTCGGCGACCGCCGCCGCCGCACTCCGCTTGGCCTGTCGATACCTGTCTGCTGCCTCCGGAGTCCCACAGGCCAAGAAGGCCCGATAGGACTCCTTCTTCAGCTTGACGGCACCCCTTACCGCCGGTGTCCACCAGCGGGTTCGGGTGTTGCCGCCCCGACAGGCACCAACCACCTTACGGCCACAGCACCGGTCGGCCGCCTCAGCAATGGAGGCACGGAACACGGCCCACTCGGACTCAATGTCCCCAGCCTCCCCCGGGACATGGTCAAAGCTCTTCCGGAGGTGGGAGTTGAAGCTCCTTCTGACGGGAGACTCTGCCAGACGTTCCCAGCAGACCCTCACAATGCGTTTGGGTCTGCCAGGTCTGACCGGCGTCCTCCCCCACCATCGGAGCCAACTCACCACCAGGTGGTGATTGGTTGACAGCTCCGCCCCTCTCTTCACCCGAGTGTCCAAGACATACGGCTGCAAGTCCAACGATATGACTACAAAGTCGATCATTGAACTGCGGCTTAGGGTGTCCTGATGCCAAGTGCGAATATGGACACCCTTATGCTTGAATATGGTGTTTGTTATGGACAATCTGTGGCGAGCACAGAAGTCCAATAACAAAACACCACTCGGGTTCAGATCGGGGGGGCCATTCCTCCCGATCACACCCCTCCAGGTCTCACTGTCGTTGCCAACGTGAGCGTTGAAGTCCCCCAGCAGAACGAGGGAGTCCCCAGAAGGAGCACTCTCCAGCACCCCCTCTAAGGACTCCAAAAAGGGTGGATACTCTGAACTGCTGTTTGGACCATAGGCACAAACAACAGTCAGGATCCGTCCCCCAACCCAAAGGCGGAGGGAGGCTACCCTCTCATTCACCGGCGTAAACTCCAACGTACAGGCACCGAGCCGGGGGGCAATAAGTATTGCCACCCCTGCCCGGCGCCTCTCACCAGTGGCAACTCCAGAGTGGAAGAGAGTCCATCCCCTCTCAAGAAGACTGGTTCCGGAGCCCAAGCCATGCGTCGAGGTGAGGCCGACTATATCTAGTCGGAACTTCTCAACCTCGCGCACCAGCTCAGGCTCCTTCCCCACCAGAGAGGTGACATTCCACGTCCCCAGAGCTAGCTTCTGCAGCCGAGGATCGGACCGCCAAGGTCCCCGCCTTCGGCTGCCGCCCAGCTCACACTGCACCCGACCCCTACGGCCCCTCCTTCGGGTGGTGAGCCCACGGGAAGGAGGTCCCATGTCGCCTCTTCGGGCTGTGCCCGGCCGGGCCCCATGGGTAAAGGCCCAGCCACCAGGCGCTCGCCATCGAGCCCCACCCCCAGGCCTGGCTCCAGGGGGGGGCCCCGGTGACCCGCGTCCGGGCGAGGGGAACTCTGAGCCATTGATCGACATCATCATAGGGGTCTTGTGAGCTACACTTTGTCTGGTCCCTCCCCTAGGACCTGTTTGCCATGGGTGACCCTACCAGGGGCATGAAGCCCCCGACAACTGAGCTCCTAGGATCACTGGGACACGCAAACCCCTCCACCACGGTAAGGTGGTAGCTCAGGGAGAACCCTCTATTAAATGAAAAGACCACACCAAGGCAGTCCACTACATCCGTTAAATTAACAGTGAAGTGCTGTGAAATCATGAAATCATAAAACTGTAAATTAGAAAAACAATGAAACAGTGGTGAGTTTACAGTAATGTTAAGCACTGAACCAAACAAAACTGTTAATTTTAAGTAAAAATATGTTGAAATAATGAATAATAGAATAGAATAGAATTTACAGATTACTGTAGGTTATTTTCTGTTTTTTACAGAGAGAAGCATATTACATTTTTAAAATTCCTATGTTATGCTTTACAGATAAATATGTATCCTACAAATGGATTTTAAACCAACCAATTTGGCAAACCAACCAATGTTTATTCCACGCCTGGTGCTTCCAGCCCAGCACGGCTCTAAATCTCTAGCCAGACTCTTCTCTTCTGTTGTTCCCAAATGGTGGAACAAACTTCCAAACTCTGTGCGTTCTGCTGAGTCCCTTTCTACTTTTAAGAGACAGTTGAAAACTCAATTGTTCCGAGAACACCTAGGCACTTAACCTGACTCTTCTCCGCTTTGCCCTTTGGGGTAAATTAAGTCAGAAGGTCCAAAACCCAGCACCTAATGATTATCTAGCACTGACAAAGTTGTGTGATGTTGTATGTTGACTGTCATCGTAAGTAGTGATACTGAGATTGTTGAATGTCAGATGCTGAGATCGCTACTGGTTATTACTTTGGTTTCAAAAAAAAAAAAAAAGGGGGGGGGGGGGGGCTGTGCGGCACTTCTTCTGCCACTAGACGGCAATACCTGTGACCAATCACACCTGAAGCACTTTTTGCACTTACTAAGGGTTTTTTCCCTAAGTCTAAATTCTTGCTTGTGTTGTACGTCGCTTTGGATAAAAGCGTCTGCTAAATGAAATTGTAGAATTGTAGAATTGTAGAATATAAATTAAGAAAAAGGTAATGGGGTGTGGACATGTGCATCAGTGGTGTCTGCAGGTGAGTGGATGCTGTGATAATGTGTGATGCATGTTGTGGGTGCGAAGAAGATAAAAGGAAAAAGTGGTGCATGGCGGTGAGCCTGGCTGATGGTAAGGCAGAAGCAACAATGGGACCATCCACAGCACGGCTTAAATAATAACATAAGAGCACTGGCCAGGTGTTCCCAATTATGCAGTCCACGCGACTCAGTATCTGGAGACACAAAGCATACAGCTCAAAGAAAACGAAGTTCACTGTGATGTATACAAAGAAGCCATGACTGCCCATAACAAAGCAATACACCTGGCAAGAGAGAATTTCTTTTCCAAGATCATTTCAGAGAATGCTGGGAAATCTACCTACCCATCTGCAGCTCTCTGCATCAAATTGTGAAGAACTTACATTGTTGTTCAAAACAACAAAATATTACATTGTTACTGAAGAAGCCTAACTTAAATGGAAATACACTGACCAGTTATAGGCCGCTAGCCATCTTAGCTAGCCTCCCATACATCTACATACATACATCTAGTGCAGTGCCCATTCCAAACAGGCTTGTTCTAAATGGGCCGATTGCTTAGCCTCTGCTGCTTGCGGCTTTCTTTTTTTTCTTTTTTAAATTTTAACTTTTATTTTATTCAGCTTTTCATTCATTTTTTCCAGAAATGTATACATACAGCAGCGCTGCACATCACGTAACTGGTACACCAAAGCAAAAGAGAGAAAAGAAAGGAAAAAAAAGGCATGATGTGATAAGGTCAAATAATGACTATATTACACATCAATCAGATTTATATCCAGTCCAGTGTCCCCAGTGTTCAGACATTTATCAAGAGTTATCTTTGTAAGTCCAAATTATATTGAAGTCCCTGACATTTCAGCAGTTTCTTTTACGACAGATGAGTCCCTCCATAGACATAATGTCCAATTCTTTCCAGAGTCACAACCTCAGAAATCAGAGATTTCCATATGGAAACAGAAGGAAGGTCGTCCCCACCCACTCCGCCACCATAATGGCTTTCCATGCAAGCATTACAAGCGCTTGAACCACTTCACCATATTATTTGAGAGATGCATTCCCACAAGCAATGCAACCTAGTGCCTACATGATTTTTACATTTGAGACAATTTTGGCGAAATTCCTGCTTTATACTTACTATAAATATATGGTGATATATAGATATTATGTAGTAGATCTTCCTGCCCAGGGACCACAGATGTAAATTAGCTTTATAGCTAACTCTGGCTCAACAGCTGTGTTGTGCACAGTCCCTGTCAAATAAACAAATAAAATAAAAATAAAAATAAAATAAAATATATTGTATTGTAACTTTGTATCTATTGCAGATTGAAATTCTGGAAGGCAACCGCATGTTTATCCATGTTCAAATTTAATGCCTCAGAATATAATTTAGATGTAAAGTGCTTTTGCCCTTTGTGATCCAGAAAAAAAACATCTCTAGCAGGTGAGAGTCATTTGAAAATTCTATGGAGTTGGCCTTCTTAAACACATAATGCCTGACTTGTGCGTATTTATAGAAATCTTTATTTGGTATATTGCAGTTTTCAGTGATTCAGATGTTTTAAATCTCCCATTATCGAAGACATCATAAACTCTAGTTATGCACGCTCTTTGCTAAAACAAAAAATGTGGTCCCACTCCTTGTGCTGAAAGCTCTGTGTTGTCTACCAATGTCATTACATTAAGTGGGTCAGCGTTTATGCGAGCTCCCAGTAGTGAATGTGCCGATGCTACCTTCCCTAGCACATACATCCCACTTGCCTTACAGTTTGAGTTTGTGCAAGCTTCAGGTAGTGACAGTACCGCATGGCAACCCAGATACAAAGCTAAGCTAAGCTAACAGATGGCCATCCCCCAGGAGGCTAAGCTGAGCTAGCTAAGCTAGCTAGGCTGGCTATCACATGGCTATCACGGACCAAACAGCAGTGCCACCTTCAAAAGACCCAGGCTCCATTTATGCAGACTCCAGGTAGCGACTGTGCCAATGCTACCTTCCCTAGTACGTGCATCACAATTGCCAATATACCACAACTCACATACAAGACTCAAGCTAAGGGAAATAAGGATGAATTGGATCAACCAACACACTTACTTGGATGGCACCATGGTCTCACACAAAGAGACTCAAACAGGCTACTCCCTCTCTGAAATACCCTCACACTTCCTGGATTTTCTCCTGAGAGGACTGATTGGTGGATCTCTTCACCTAATCTCAAGGAGTTGTCTGTTCAGTGGGTCCTCCTGCTGGTCCCCAACTACCATTGTTAACATTGACTGAATTTAACTGCCTCATCTGACATTTCCCTCACTGTCGTCCTCAAGCTCTGTCCCCCTAGCTGATCCAGCTACCTCTCTCCACTTCAACTAGGCAACCCTAGCTTTCCATCCTTTCTGCTCAGCTTCTGCCTGTAAGTCTGTGTACCTAAATTTCTTCCTTTCATAGGCTTCTTCCACTGAGGCTTCCCAAGGGACTGTTGGCTCAGTGAAATAAACGATCCATTGACTCACTGACCACAGCACTATGTCAGGCCTCAAATTGGTACAGACTATTTCCTGGGGTATAACAAGCTTTCCTCCTAAATCTACCTGCATTTCCCAATCAAAAGCTCCTTTCAGGCGACCACACCCCTGCCTCCTCCCTTACTTACTGCCACTATGTTTCTCCCCCTCACGCACAAACTGGACAGCTAGACTCACTTTTTTAAAACCTCCTGAATTCACTTGTCCTCTTCTCCCCTCAATACCTGCAGCTAAGCTTCTCAACACCTGATTATGTCTCCATGTATATCGGCTCTGTTCTAAACTAATTTTGCAGCTTGACAAAATATATCTTAAGGTCGCAGTACCTGAACACAATGGGCATGATGGGTCACCATTTACCCAGAGCTTCAAGTTCTGGGAGGTTGGCAACACATCATATGTAGCCCCTATCAGGAATCTAATGCGGCTCTCCTCCATACTCCACAGGTCCCTCCAGCTAAGCTTCCTCCTTTCTACACTTTCCCAATTCAACCACTGACCCTGCTTAGCCTGAGCCACTGAGCACCCCTTACAGTCTCCTCCTGCCTACCTACCTGTTCCACTACCAGCTTTCTTCTATCCTTGGGGCCTGCTGTATTACACACTGCTTTTCCTGGCCCAAGCCCCAAGCCACCGTGGCCAACCTGAACATCACTTACTATCTCTGCATGCCTAAGAGAAGCCTCTGTGTCTTGAACTGCTGCTCTTGGGTTCCATTTTCTCCCCTTGGATGGATTTAGAACCATGCTCCTAACTATTACATCCTTACTCCCGGCTAACAACAACTCTGCCCTGACCTTGGTGCACTTTAACTCCTCTGTTAAGCTAGATACTGACAGCTGAAGTATCCCTTTCCCATACAATGCCACACTACTTAGACACTTGGAAGCACCTAACCACTTCCGAATATATGAGCTAATCACCCTTTCCATTCTCTCCACAACAGATACTGGGACTTCATAGATTGACAGTGGCCACATTAACCTCGGAAATAACCCAAACTGCAAACACCACAACTTTAACTTTCCTGGGAGCCCTGACTCATCTATTCTATCCAGTCCTTCAGTGACGTCTTTTCTAAATTGCACAGCCTGCTCAACATCATTCAAATCCACATTGTACCACCTACCTAGGCTATTCACTGACTTTTCCCTAATTGTTGGAATTTCCTCATCATCTATGATAAATTTCCTATCATTTAATTTCCCTCTACATAATGAAATACTTCTAGACTTACTTGGCTTTATTCTCATGCTGGCCCACTTGACGTTCTTATTTACCTTCTCTAATAGCCTCTTTTTACATGGCACTGTTCTAGTTACTAGTGTCATGTCATCCATGTAAGCCCTAATTGGTGGAAGACACATTCCATTTTGACGTCTCTCTCCCCCTACAACCCACTTGGAAGCCCTAATAATTACTTACATTGCCATTGTAAATGCCAATGGCAAAATTGTACATCCTGTCATAATACCTATTCCTACCTATAATACCTAAGAGGAGCTCCCTGGCAGGTGTAAATGCTGAAAAGCTGTTTCTTGTTTTACAACCTGCGCCTAATTGACTGGCAGTATTAAAATGGACAGCAATTGACTTTGTATTCTTCTTCTTTTTATATGATGCTAACTTGAAAACAGCAGCTACATTTGCCTAATTTTCACTGAACGATTTCAACAATGAAAAAACAAAACAAAAAAAAACAAAACACAAAACTCCGAAATCTCATTCAGAATACTTTCAAAATTTACTCAGTAACCACTCTTTGTTTTCTCCCACTACTTCTGCGGTGATCATTTACACATTGCTCCCACTCAAGCCACCATGCTGTCTCATCTAGTGTGTGCATTTGTACATAAATTACACAATGGGATAATTACTGTAGGCAGTTTTCGTGAGTTAAAAAAAGTGTCTACAAAATCCAGTTTAACAGTGATGTTGCTAAATGTTGCCCTCACTGGATGTGATGGCCGACAAAGAGACATTGAGGAGCTCATGAGGAGAAGAGTGCACTATAAGTCACAAGGACATTTTCAGGGATTGGCTGGACAGAGGAGGATATGGATATGGATGAGGAGTAGATGATGAAATGGTGCAAGTGAGAACCAACTGATACTGATGTATATTGATCACCTTGCTTCCTCAGCTGCCTGAGCAAAGAGCAGGAGCAGAAAACTGATTTGGGAAAGCAGACATTCTGAGGTGGCCTTTTAGAGCTCTGATGAAATGGTAAAAGAAAAAACACTGATTCCCTTGGCACATCTGCATAGCATCATGCAAATTCTGTTTCAACACCACCACAAGGTTAGAGAAGGAGTTGTTTCTACTAAAGTGAATGTGTCTGAGGATGTCAAAGTGGTATGGGGGCACTGTGGGGAAGGAAATCCTAACACTCTGCTGATGGTGATTGTTGATGATGACTTGAATAGGGATTCATTTATTTTATCAGGTGCCCAGTAGTTCGCCTGGTAGAACAGGCAGCCCATGTACAATGGCTATCGATTCCAACCTGCAGCCCTTTGCTGTGTGTCATCCCATTTTTTGTCACATTTTATCTCTATGATTTCTGTCCTATCAAATTAATTATTAATTAATTATTTTTATCATGCAGCTTCATTTTGGTAGAGAAGTAGAGCAGGTTGTTGCTGTTCCATCAATGTGTGTGCGTGTGAATGGTTAAAACTGAGTAGTAGGTGGCACCCTGTATGGTAGCCACGGCTGCTAATGTGTGAATGTGTGTGTGAATGGTTGAATGTGACTTGTTAGTGTGAAAGCGCTTTGAGTGGTCAAAATGACTAGAAAAGCGTTATGTAAGTGCAGCCCATTACCATTACCAAAATGGAGCATGTGATTGACATGCAGATTAGTGCAGCGTCAGCAGTTATGTGGGTGTTGAATGGGGCCGTTGTGGTGAAGGGAATGGGTCAGAAAGCAAAGCTCACCCTCACCCGTGGTCATGAGCTTTTGGCAGTGACCGAAAGAATGGGGTTGTGGATACAAGCTGCTGAAATGAGATTCCTGTAGGGTGGCTAGGCTTTGAGTTCTAGCCAGACTCACAGCAAGTATGTTATGGCTTTGTGCTATCGTTTTAGTCTGCTACCATCTATGTCTGTTGTGTACCAGATGAGTAAACTTTTACTGTGACAAAGCATAGTGCACTAAAAAGAACAATATTCTCTCTAAAATGTAGCAGAGGTTTACCAAAATGAAAATAATAATAAAATATCTTAACCCAAGTAGAGTGGTTGTAGCAAAAGCACTTACTTTGCAACTGTAGTAACCAGTTATCTGGGTGATAATGAGCGTTGATATGATTGCAGTATTGGACAAGGATGCACTTCACATTTCCACCTGCAGATGGCAGCATGAACTGTATCCCTCAGTCAATGCTGCTAGAGTGTTCTGCTCAGGTAAGTGGCCAGCACCACTCCTGGGGCTGTGCCACCTCTGAGGGACACACTATGTAAATACTGGGGTGGGGCTAGATAACAGCTGACCTTGACAAGCTCATGGCTGCAGTTTATCAGCCAAACAAGTCTTAGGTAGGAAAATCCTGAAGGGACATGGAGGGAAGGGAATGTTTAACATTTGCTTCCCAGCTGCCAGTTGTTGTTAGATCATTGCTGACAAGCCCATACCCAGCAGCTGCATAAATACTCTATTTCTCTGTTAGAGATGTTCCTGCTGTGCCACCCACAGCAAAGGAGTCAAAAAGCATGACATCTGCATGTTGTATGTAACAGGTGAAACTCATCAGAAGATGCATCAGAGAGCAGCTTTTATTTTTCGGCCACCCACTTGTATGGCTTGTTACCATGTTTTATCATGGCTGTGGCGAATACTGCCATGATAACTGTGCTGCAGTAGAGTTGCTCACTGACATTGGCTTAAAATGACCATCAGTCAGACCATCAGCACTGGTTCCCCTCATGGCAGTGTCCTTTTCCCTGTGCTTCTCTCCCTGTACACCAGGGGTGTCAAACTCATTTTCATCCCGGGCCACATAACATTATGGTTGCCCTCAAAGGGCCGGTTGTAATTGTAAGACTGTAAAAATGTAACTACTTAACATATTGTTAAATAACTGTCTGCATTTGATTATTTATTCAAGTGTACAAACAAAGTGTATGTCAACTCATTGCTTTGTGTTATTATAACATAAATCCCTTTAATTTATCAGGTTAAGAAACCCATATTACTCCATCAATCAAAGATCAAATTTTCAAGTGAACAAGGACAAATATCAAACACAAGTTATTACATTTACTTTGTTCAAAACTTTTTTGTCACATTTGAGAGGAACAGAACTATGGTACAACAAATAATTCTGAGCTGCTAAGAACATGTGTGACAGATGTGGCATTTTTCAAAAACAAACGGCTGCAGACAGCCTTGCAGAGGGCATACATCCAACTAATGAGAGATGGTTTTGATTACAGTAAACATTTAGCTGCATGAATACATACACCTGTAAACAAACTAGGCATACAAAGTAATATAATAATAATAATAATAATAATAATAATATAATTAACTCAAAATAACAATAAGGGTTGTCTCAGTTCACAACTATGTATATTGGTCAAGTTCTGGGTGAAGTTGATGAGGCGATGCTGCTTGGCCTTGAACACACCACGCAGAGCCTTCCTCACCCCAGGGCAACATATCACACACCTTCCTCATCCATTGATCATGTTCTAAAAAAATAACAACAAACACAAAACTAAATGCAAGCACATCCATTAAGTTGCACATATATTACACTGTGCTTATTCTTGGTTTAAATACATTTTATTATATTTTTAATTCAGGTTTTTAAAAATGCTTACCTATATGTTCTCTGGCCAGATGTCTGACACTGTTGCAATCAGTAAAACAGCGTGTAGGTGTCGAGGCACTGTCGATATCAGCGGTGAAAAGATTGGCAAAGATGGAAAAGCCCGAGTGCTGTGTTCTAAAGTCAGAGAAGCGCCGATCAACATCATTAATTAACTGGTTCACTTTGGTAGCCAACCGAGAGCATGAAAAAACACTGGGAACTGAGGTTGAGATGCTCCGACAAACAGGAAAGTGGGTAAGATTGTCCTGTTCCAGTTGGGACTTCCATAGGTGCAGTTTATGCTGGAAAGCTGTGATCATGTCAAACATCTGTGACTTGTTTGCATCCCTGCAGCCTCTGATTCAGCTGGGCGAGATGCTCCGTTATGTAACACAACATAGCAAAATCACACAGCCAGTTTGGATCTGAAAGTTCAGGCAATGGTTTTCCTTTACTTTGAACGGAGCAATTTCTTACCGAAACTCAAAAAATCATTTGAGGACTGTGCTCTTACTTAGCCACCTGACTTCTGTATGGTAGGGCACATCTCTGTGATCTGAGCCCTCCCTCAAAAACTGCTGGTACTGATGGTGTTTCAGGCCACACGCCCGAATGAAATTTATTGTTTTCATGACCATGGTCATTATATCATCCAGTTCCACAACCTTTTCGCACAGAGCTTCTTGGTGAATAATGCTATAAGTTATCAGAGGTGTGTGGCAGTTACTTTTTTAGCATTTTCTCTTTCTCTAGTCCAACCAAGCCTGATTTTCTTCACACATTGCAGGCGTGCCATAGGTAGTTAGCCCCACCAACTTTTCGTAGGGTAATTTCGTTTTACTTACGGACCTCATCACCGCATCAAAAATGTCCCTCCCCATCGTGGCATGCATGGCAGCTACATCCAAGAGCTCCTCACTGGCAGTGAAGTCTGCCTTCACGCCTCTTATAAAAATGGATTCAATTCAATTCAATTTTATTTATAAAGCCCATTACCACAAAACACAGTTTGCCTCAGAGGGCTTTACAGCATACAACATCCCTCTGCCCTTAGACCCTCACATCATTTAAGGAAAAACTCCCTCTCTCCAAAACAAACCCCCTCTAACAGGGGGGAAAAATGGTAGAAACCTTAGTAAGAGCGACTGAGGAGGGATCCCTCCTCCAGACTGATGTGCAATAGATGTCGTAAATAACAATTAAATAACAGAAATGACAAAAAGGACAGAGCAAGAGAGAGAGAAAGAGACACAGGCGCAGCTTCAGACAGGACCACAGCAACAGCACAATCAAGAGGAGCCAGAGGTACAGCATCATTGCAGCCACAGCACAAGCACGACCAAAGGCAGGGTCACAGCATCAGCACAGCCATCACCACGATCCAGGCGCAGTCAAGATTGCAGCAAAGATCCGGGAAAACTACGAAACAAGGGAGAATGAATGCTCTGGAGAAGGAACTGAGTTAGTGTAATGTAGTAAAAGACATGAGCTTTTGCAGATGGAGAGTGCAAGAGAAGGAAAAATGAGCTCAGTGTATCATAGAAAGTCCCCGGACTTTCTATGAAAGTCCCCAGACTAAACCTATGTCTGCCTAACTAGAGGCTGGTCCAGGCAACCTGAGCTAGCCATAGGCTTTATCAAAGAGGAAGGTCTTAAGTCTATCCTTAAAAGTAGAGACGGTGTCTGCCTCCCTGACCAAAACGGGAAGATGGTTCCATAAAAGAGGAGTATGGTAACTAAAAGCTCTGGCTCCCATCCTACATTTGAAGACTTTGGGAAGCAAAGTAACCCTATGTTTTCAGAGCGCTGTGCTCTTGAGGGTTGATAGGGAACTATGAGCTGTGACAGATAAAACAGAGCCTGTCCATTCAGAGCTTTATAGGTAAGGAGGAGGATTTCAAATTAAATTCTAGATTTTACTGGGAGCCAGTGCAAAGAAGCTAATACAGGAGAAATATGATCCCTTTTCTTGGTTCCCGTTAGAACACATGCAGCAGGGTACTGCACCAGTTGGAGAGACTTTAGAGATTTGTCGGAGCAGCCGGATAATGAGTTACAGTAATCCAGCTTAGAAGTAACAAATGCATGCACTTTTTGACGTCTGTTTGAGTCTAATTTTTGCAATGTTATTCAAGAAAAAGAAAGCAGTCCTTGAAGTTTGTTTTATATGGGAGGCAAAAGATAAATCTTTAACGAATATAACTAAAAGGAGTTTCTGTGGCGTTTGGGGCCAAGAACAATAACTTCAGTTTTGTCTGAATTTAACATCAGGGAATTGCGGCTCATCCAGGCTTTTATGTCCTGAAGGCATGCTTGTAGTCTAGATAATGTTTCATCTGGCTTCATAGATAGACACAGTTGCGTATCATCCGCATAACAATGAGAATTTGCAGAGTGATTTCTAATATTGTTGCCTAGGGGAAGCATATATAAAGTGAAAAGGATTGGTCCAAGCACAGAACCTTGTGGTACTCCGAAGCAGACCTGTGCATGGAGGATTGATCATTAATATGAACAAACTGGGAACAATCAGCTTAGTGCTGTGCCTTTAAGATCAATTAAGTGTTCTAGTCTGTGCAGTAAGATTTGATGATCAATGGTGTCAAATGCTGCACTGAGATCTAATAGGATTAAAACAGAGACCTGTCCTTTATCAGCGGCAATCAATAAGTCCATCCATCCATCCATTTTCTTCCACTTATCTGGAGTCGGGTCGCGGGGGTAGCAGCCTAAGCAGGGAAGCCCAGACTTCCCTCTCCCCGGCCACTTCGCCCAGCTCTTCCTGGGGGATCCCGAGGAGTTCCCAGGCCAGCTGAGAGATAGTCTCTCCAGCATGTCCTAGGTCTTCCTCAGGGTCTCCTACCGGTGGGACGTGCCCTGAACACCTCACCAGCGTTCGGGAGGCATCCTAATTAGATGCCCAAGCCACCTCATCTGGCTCTTCTCAACACAGAGGAGCAGCAGCTCTACTCCGAGCTCCTCCCGGATGACCGTGCTTCTCACCCTATCTCTAAGGGAGAGCCCAGCCACCCTGCGGAGGAAGCTCATTTCGGCCGCTTGTACCCGTGATCTTGTTCTTTCGGTTACTACTCAAAGCTCGTGACCATAGGTGAGGGTAGGAACAAATATCGACTGGTAAATCGAGAGCTTTGCCTTTCAGCTCAGCTCCCTCTTCACCACGACAGATCAGTGCAGAGTCCGCATTACTGCAGATGCTGCACCGATCCGCCTGGCGATCTCCCGTTCCCTCACCCGTGAACAAGATCCTGAGGTACTGAAACTCCTTCACTTGGGGCAGGATCTCATCCCTGATCTGGAGGGGGCACTCCACCCTTTTCCGACTGAGAGCCATGGCCTCGGACTTGTGCTCGGAGGTGCTGATTCTCATCCCGGCCGCTTCACACTCGGCTGCGAACCGATCCAGTGAGAGCTGGAGGTCCCGGCCTGATGAAGCCAACAGGACCACATCATCTGCAAAAAGCAGGGACCCAATCCTGAGGTCACCAAACCGGACCCCCTCAACACCCTGGCTGCGCCGAGAAATTCTGTCCATAAAAGTTATGTACAGAATCGGTGACAAAGGGCAGCCCTGGCGGAGTCCAACCCTCACCGGAAACGAGTTCGACTTACTGCCGGCAATGTGGAGCAACCTCTGGCACCTGTCATACAGGGAATGAACAGCCCGTAACAGGGGGTCCGGAACCCCATATTGACCCCCACAGGACTCCCCGAGTGACACGGTCGAATGCCTTCTCCAAGTCCACAAAGCACATGTGGAATGGTTGGGTAAACTCCCATGCACCCTCAAGGATCCTGCCAAGGGTCCAGAGCTGGTCCACAGTTCCACGACCAGGGCCAAAACCGCATTGCTCCTCCTGAATCCAGGGTTCAACCGTCCGGCGGACACTCCTCACTAGTACCCCCGAATAGATCTTACCAGGGAGGCTGAGGAGTGTGATCCCCCGGTAGTTGGAACACACCCTCCAGTCCCCCTTCTTAAAAAGAGGGACCACCACCCCGGTCTGCCAGTCCAGAGGCACTGCCCTCGATGTCCACGCAGTTTTGCAGAGTTGTGTTAACCCCGACAGCCCCACAACATCCAGGACCTTAAGGAACCAGGCGGACCTCATCCACCCCCGGGGGCCCTGCTACCGAGGAGTTTTTTGACCACCTCAGCAACCTCAGCCCCAGAGATGGAGGAGCCCACCCCCGAGTCCCCAGGCCCTGCTTCCTCACCGGTAGGCATGTCGGTGGGATTGAGGAGGTCTTTGAAGTATTCCTTCCACCGATCCACAACGTCCCGAGTCAAGGTCAGCAGCGCCCTGTACCCACTTTACACAGTGTTGACAGAGCACTGTTTACCTCTCCTGAGATGCCGGATGGTAGTTTAGAACCTCTGTCTAGTCTAGTCTAGAAGATGCCATCCGGAAGTTGTTCTCCATGGCCTCACCGAACTCCTCCTCCCCTTTCGCCTCGGCTACTGCCGTAGCTGCATTTCACTTGGTCTGTCAGTACCCGTCTGCTGCCTCCGGAGTCCCACAGGCCAAGAAGGCCCGATAGGACTCCTTCTCCAGCTTAACGGCATCCCTTACCGCCGGTGTCCACCAGCAAGTTTGGGTGTTGCCGCCCCGACAGGCACCAACCACCTTACGGCTACATCATCAGTCGGCTGCCTCAGCAATGGAGGCACGGAACATGGCCCACTCAGACTCAATGTCACCCGCCTCCCCTGGGACATGGTCGAAGCTCTCCCAGAGGTGGGAGTTGAAGGTCTTTCTGACGGGAGACTCTGCCAGACGTTCCCAGCAGAACCTCACAATGCGTTTGGGTCTGCCAGGTCTGACTGGCGTCCTCCCCCACCATCGGAGCCAACTCACTACGATGTGGTGATCGGTTGACAGCTCCGCCCCTCTCTTCACCCGAGTGTCCAAGACATGCGGGCGCAAGTCCGATGATACAACTACAAACTCGATCATTGACCTGCGGCCTAGGGTGTCCTGATGTCAAGTGCGCATATGGACACCCTTATGCTTGAACATGGTGTTTGTTATGGACAATCTGTAGTGAGCACAAAAGTCCAACAACAAAACACCATGCGGGTTCAGATCCCGGGGGCCAAAATGCAGACGTAAATTGTAGTTCTTCATCACCGACTCTGCCTCGTAACACAGAAGACATACTGGTTTTTGTCCTTGAAGCACAAACATGTATTTGCTTCCCCATCTTTCATGATATTGCCTTTCCTTTGCATCAACTTTTCTTTTCTTGACATTTTGGGATTGTTTGTGGGTCTTTTTCAAATTCATCACTTAGAGTTAGAAAACCACTTTAGTTAAACACTGATATGGAATCACTGCGCTCTAACAGCAGGATGCTGTAATTTCGCAGGACACAAAATCGACGTGCATCGTGGGAGATGTAGTTTATGGTCACTGTACGCTGTAAAGCAGCATAGACTTTTATTTTAAGACAGTCATATGCCATTCAAGCTCTCGCGAGCCACATAAAATGACGTGGTGGGCATGATTTGGCCCGCAGACCTTGAGTTTGACATGTGCTGTCGACCTGCATCTCAGTCACAAATCAATTTCCAGGTTTTCCACCAGTGAAGTTAAATGCATTTACGTGTTAGGATACCTGCATTTTCAGTAGCGCTTTGTCAACATTCACACACCTTTTCTGCAAGAAATGCATTTTCTTGTTGTTCCATATTGTCATTGTCACAGGAGTTTACATGTTTTCCATACCAGACGAAAGAGCCTAAACACCCAGTCAAACAATTTGTCCTCTTTACTTTGTGTGTGTGTATGTGTGTGTGTGTGTGTGTGTGTGTGTGTGTGTGTGTGTGTAGGTGTTGGCAGGGGTGCCGTCCGTAGTGTTGAAAGCATGTAGAAGATCTTGACAGACAGACAGAACACACACATACAGAGAGAGAGAGAGAGAGAGAGAGAGAGAGAGAGAGAGAGAGAGATTCTGCAAACAGCTGTTTCTACAAGCCTCCCCCTGCTGATTTTGATAGAGAGCCACTGATAGGTTAAAAAAAGTGCAAGTGCCATGTGTTGTGCCATGAGTGCTCTACTTAATACATTTATACCAAAATACGTTGTATGAGTCCACGCAATGAGATGTAAAATCAGACGTTTACGACCACCCCTTATAACCCAAATAATTTGTTGTTTCACAAGCACATTTTCTTGCATGCACTTGAGTGAACAGTCCCTTGGCTGATCACTTTTGAAAATAACTGGGGCTCCAAATGAAACATCAACACTACCACAACCACCTGTCTTTCTCTCATTCTTTCATCCTTTCATCTTTTTTTCTACATTTAACATTGAATCCCACATTCTTGCTATTCCTCTCATATCACAGTGACTGAAAACAGCACCATCACAGATGCTCAGGAAGGGCTGTAAGAGATAACCAAAAGCTTTTCTTTTCCCCACCTTGTTGTATTGATTTTGGGCTGTGTTAAAGTGACAGTTTTATATGTGAAGGAGCAGAGGGGCTCAGCCTCAGTCTCTGTGTATTTAAATACCACATTCTGTGTCATTGTCGATGAGGCCTATTGACTACACAGGCTTAAATCTGCACAGACACACATATCCACAGACAGTTCCTTCTCTCCCCTGTGACAGGAGGCTAGATGAGCGTTAGTAAGCTTAGTAACGAGCTAATCACGAGCATCCCAATAATAAATAGGCTTTGTTCATAGTCCACTAATCCCATTCATTTAGCCCTGGTGTGGCATCTGAAATCAATTACTGCAGCTGGGCTTCCAGCATAGCTCCCTGGACTCTGCTGTGCAGCAACACACAATACAGTCACACTTTTGACTCCTACTACACAAGAAAACATTATCTATTCCTTGCTTTTCATTTTTCATTGCTACATATGGAGTGTCAATCAATTTAGAAAACCAGAAAATCAGAAACCAGCTCCATGTGCAGCCTACATTAGTTTAACTAAAGTTTTATTTAATTCAAAGCTCACACTTGTAAACACATGAAGGGCAATTTATTTGTCATGGTTAGAACAACTCAGTCTGTAAGAGTGGTTATATAATGTCCTTTATGGCTCTGGAGTGGCTTGAAAGGGAGGAACGGGCTGCCCAATCTGAACCCAACTTCTATGCTAGTCATGGATGTCCATAACAAACACCATGTTCGAGTACAGGGATGTTCATTCATTCGTGTACTTGGTACCAAACATGCGCGGATCTACTGGGGTGGCATAGGGTGGCACATGCCACCCTAAAAGAAAGCCTTGCCACCCCTGCTGCCACCCCAATTTGAAGCGACGAATTTGGCATTTTCGATCGAGGAACTCCAATGTCTGATTGCCATGAATGCAGCACGACATGACGTCAGAGCGACAGCGAGCAGCTGCAGCGCCGGCGCAGTAAGACACTGATTTGTTTTGAAAAAGCGAGGGAGCCAGGAGTCGGGAGGAAAGAAGACACAGGAGGAGAAAGGTAAAAACTGAGCAAATATCTATATGTCTGTCTATCAAGAAACGTAATTATGATGAAAGCAAAGTGCTAGTATAGTTGCAGTGCTGATTTTGAGATTATAAAATCAGGTTGAAGAACGTTGTTTTGCTAACTATAGCCTGTGAAATTACTTTGAATCTTACAGACATGAAGAGGAAAGGTAGCATTTGCAGTTTTTTTTCACCAAAGAGAAAGGCGACAGAAATAGAAAATGAACAATTGAGCAAGGGTGATGGAGAAGATGAGGTGGAAGGAGAGAGAAAAGACAAAGACGAGGTTGAAGGAGAGAGAACAAGGCAACAGAACAGTGATGAAATACAAGCCCTCGGTGACCAGGGACAGGAGGAGGTTGGAGAGCACCACAGTGGTGAGGAGGAGAGAGAGCTTCACCAAGATGAGGAGGCAGAAAGCGAGAAAGACGACGTGCAGGGTTCAGACAGTGAAAGGGAAAGGAGAGTGCCTGATCCATCACCAACCATCTCTAGTCGAGCTGGTCCTCATGGTATGGAAATTGTTGCTGTATAGTATACTAAGTTACATATATATTATAACGACAAATGACATAAACAGACATTTTGATGTAAGGTGCATTTAAGAGACATTGCTTAGACTTCTTAAAATAAATACAAATATTTATGTTTGCTTAAATATGAATTGAATTGAAGAAGCTTGTCGGAAAATTGTGAACATGTAATGAGACGGGGACAGAGTTTTAATATTTGTGTACAATGTGCTGTAGATATAGTGGCCAGGTTAAATTCCAAAATTAAACAAATTAACCTAAAAATACTCTCCCAGGCTAAAATCCTAGTGTATGTTAACACATTCTGAGGGTTATAATTGATTTTGTTTTTGCTAGTTGTTGTATTGTATAATTAGTTCAGATGTAATGCAATTTGAATCTTTCCTCCCCTCCATCTTCTAGACATATCCAAGTCCAGGTGTGAGGTGCCAGCGCAGCCAATGCGAGACAGTTTCCCTAAGACCCTCCAGGGAGGAGCCAGAAGAAGCTTCCGCAGCGACTGGTACAAAGCTCATCCCTGGCTAGAATACTCACAATCAAAAGATGCAGCTTACTGTTTTGCATGTCGGCATTTTTCCCTCCCAGATGCTCCAAGGACTGTTTTCACCTCATTTGAGGGTTATTGCAACTGGAAAAAGGCTACAATGAAAGACAGTGGTTTCTGTTCTCATGCCAGATCTGAAGGACATGTAAATGCAATGTTTGCATGGACAGAGAACAAGAAAATTCAGGATAAAAACACCTCAATGTTTGGACTAATGGATGAGCAAAAGAAAAAGCAGGTGGCTGAAAATCAGTACTACATTAGAACATTAGCTGAAATTTTAGTTCTAACAGCCACAGAAAACATAGCACAGCGGGGTCACAGGGAGTCCCTCAGCTCAGAAAAAAAGGGTGTTTTTCTGTCTATGTTAGACTTGCTGGGTAACCATAACCCCATCATTAAAAAAAGACTTGAACAACAAGCTAAAAATGCAAAATATACCAGTAAAACAATACAGAATGAAATACTAAAGTGCTTGGCTGAAATGGTCAAAGAGGAAATTATCCAGGAAGTAAAAATGAGCAAGCAGTTTTCAGTTATTGTTGATGAAACTAAGGATATTCAGAAAAAAGAACAAATGTCATTTGTTCTGAGATATTTTTACAACGGTGTGGTTCGTGAGAGCTTTCTGGAGTTTGATGTGGCAGAACACCTGGATGCTGCTGCCTTAAGTGACAAGATTATATGCTTCCTTGAGAAGCATGGGCTGGAGTACAAGGAAAACCTTGTCGGCCAAGGCTATGATGGTGCGGCAGTGATGCGTGGGGCACATGCAGGTGTTCAAGCAAAGATAAAAGAAGTAGCTAAACATGCCTTCTGTGTTCACTGTAGTGCACACTGCTTGAACTTAGTTATTGTAGACGCTGTAAAAAGTGTGGCAGATGCAGGAAACTTCTTCTCATTATTGGAACGACTGTATGTATTAATGTCTGGGTCATATGTACATAACAAATGGCTGGAAGTGCAGCGGGAGATGTTTGATGGTGCACCAAGGGAGCTCCAACAGCTGAGTGATACATGCTGGGCCTGTAGGCACATAGCATGTTGCAATGTTATGGACAGGTTGCCTGCAATAGTACAGGTGCTTGAGGAGCTCGCATCTGAGAACCATCCACAAAGAGCTGTTGAAGCAAGAGGGATACTGGCTCAGATTGACCTGAATTTTGCTGGATCTCTTGTTCTGTTCAGAAAAGTCCTGAGTGACTCCAAATTTTTATCAGACATGCTCCAATCTAAAACAGTGGACTATGCTAAGGCTGTTGAACTTATTGAAGCACTTAAAGAGACACTGATCCAGTACCGTAGTCAAGCCTCTTTTGAGGAAATGTGGAGTGAAATTCTTGATTTATGTCAACAAAGTAACATTGATACAACTCAAAGACAACCAAAGAGGCCGAGACAGACAACAAAGGTGCTTCAGGATACTGTCATCCACTCCACCTTGGGACAGCATGTAGCTCCAGACAGCAAACACACTTTTTGCGTCTCTGTGTACTATCCAGTTCTGAACAACATGATTGGAGAAACAGGAAAAAGATTTTCTAACACAAATTGTAAAATAATGCTGGGTGTCCAGGCACTAAATCCATCAAGTCCAAATTTTTTGAGAGAGGAAGCTGTTCTGTTATTGGCTAAAGCTTATGACTCAAATATGGAGGATCTCAAACACGAGTTACATCAGACGAGGAGAGTACTAGACAGAAAAAAGCTGGAAAAGGAGAGTCCTACCACTCTAATGGAGTTCACTCAGTTTTTGGACCCATACCAGGATGTTTTTTATGAGTTGTTCAGATTGTGTAAAATAGCGGTTGTTTTACCTGTGAGCAGGTTTTTCATCTCTCCGGCTCATAAAGACGTATTTGCGGTCTACTATGACAGAAAAGAGACTATCGAGTTTGGCTGTACTCAGCATTGAATCAAAACGCACGAAAGCATTAGATCTAGATAAATTTGTGAAGGGTTTTGCTGAGCAACATGGAAATCGCCGCATTCAGCTGATATAGGCATGCCAACTTCATGCTATGCTCACTGGTGAGCCTTTTCAAAGGTGTTAAAATGATGAACTCAACTTTTTTCTTTTTTTTCTGTATTTATTTCTTTGTTTTGGCAACTGTGAAAATCTGATATCACCTTTAATGAAACCTAGTGTGAGGAAAAAAAGTTTAAAATGTGACACTGGTGTAAATGGTGTAAATCCTGCTGAACAGGAAGCAGTGTTGTTTTTGTTGTTTTTTAATGTCTCCTCTTTTGTATATACATTGGAAAACTGTCAGTGAAGTAAATACAACATCAAGATAATCAGTAAACACAAAAAAAAAATGTTCAAGCTACAGAGGGAGAAATGGAGAGGATGTGTGTTCTCAGTAAAGAATGAAAGTGGTGTCCAGTACCTTGTTTGAGGGCTGGGACACATTTATTTCCACACAGTGTATTAATGCTCACCTTAGGACAGCTCAGTCCGTAGATCTTCATGGTTAAGTTTTTCTCTGAATAGTTTCTTCTTGTACAAATGCTGCCTGCAACACTGCCACTCTGACACAGTCAAAAACTGTTTGCTTCCTTTAATGCCTTTCCTGCGATAATGCCCCACCTACAGTAGTGTTACCATACTTCTATCTCCTAATAAGTGCTGTACTATATAAACTGTTTCACATTAAACTTCATATGAGATTAAGTTTGTCTGTATGAGTTTGTAAATGTCAGCCCATGTCCGTATGAAGTGTGTACATACTATTTCTCATCAAACTATTAAATTCAGTATATACACATCTGTCATATGTTGCCACCCCTCAAAAATGCCTGCCCCCTTCTTGCCACCCCATAAATATTTTTCTAGATCCGCCCCTGGTACCAAAGATCCCTAGGCTAAAGATTGATGATCGACTTTGTGATCATATCCTCTGATCTGCGGCCGTATGTCTTGGACACTCAGGTGAAAAGAGGAGCGGAGCTGTCAACTGATGAACTGGGACCTCAGAATTGCATCTCTGCTTTTTGCAGATGATGTGGTTCTGTTGGCTTCATCACACTGTGACCTTCAGCATGCACACTACACTACATGCCTTGCCATGGCATATTCATAGCATCATAGCATATTTATGCTTTCTCTTACTGTTTTAAGTTACTACATCTCCTGACAGAACAGCATGGAGTAGTTTCAGCCTGCATGCATGTTTTTTCAGTCTAACATTGTTGAAACAGAACAGCTAATAGTGCTGTTTCCTCAGTGCGGCTTTTGTTTACATATGGTATGTGCTCTTTCTGTTGACTGGAAGTTTCTCTGAAAACAAAGCATTTCCCCACTGATGATTTATTCCCAAGAGGATGACATTTATCGATGTTAACACTTTGCATCAACGATACGTGATGTTTGCTCATTTAATCAATATATGGTAAATGGTAAATGGACTGTACTTGTATAGCGCTTTTCTAGCCTTATATCAGTGCAAATTGATGGATCGTCACAACCCCGCCCACTCTCACCACCTGGGTTTTGCCTGTTAGGAAGTCAAGGATCTGCATGCACAGTGAGTTGTTTAATTGCAGCTCCCTGAGCTTTGTGACGAGCCTGGAGGGAACTATGATTTCAAACACTGAAATGTAGTCAATGAACAGCAATCTCACACAGCTCTCTTTCCTTACCAGGTGAGATAGGGTGTTATGTCCTGTGTGGGTCCAGTGTGCTGGTTCGTGTATAGCAGATGAAATCCTTAACCAGCCATTCAAAGCACTTTATCATTATAGAGGTGAATGTTACTGGGTGGTCGAGCAGCAAAATTGGTCAAAAAATATGTCAAAACAATCCTTTTTAAAAACACATAAATTTGAACCATGTTTGAATATTAAAAAAAAATATTTTTGCAAATCATGTCCATGAAAAATTAAACCAGTCCGAGACATAACTGCTTGTGTCCACCTTATTCCTGAGGGCGTTACTGTAGAAATGATTATGGGTGCAACTTCCAGTGGAATAACGTTATTTACAGTAAGCTAGTTCATCACATTGACTTTCTATGGATACTCATCTCAGTGGCTAATGCCAATGACAGTACTTTAATAAAGTAATTCACCTTGAATTCAGCAAATCAACTTTGTTTTTTTTAACAGATATTTAACTAACATTAATTTATCATGTTCTAAAATGTCCTTGCAGATCTCCAGTTCCTGTTCATCTGTCCGTGTCTGTAACAATGCTAACAACCAGGCTAAGCTAAACATTTAGCTTCAACAACATTGTTGAACAAGCAACGTAAGCAGATTGTTTCTGTAACTAACAGTACAGTTTACCTACATAGAGGAACAAGATACCATCACAGACTATATACAATCCATGTCTGCAGTCCATACTGTTTAATTACCGGATTGTCCTGTAATGACATAAAATGCACGGCCCCTTATCGGATCAAAACAGGACGTGATTTGTCTCTTATTTCATGCTCTAGTGCATACACTTCATTTTCACACGCTTTGTTCAAGTTTCGAGAGTGGAGAAGTATTAAATCAGTTTGTGAAAGAGAATGACACCCACAATTACAGATCTGTCACTTAACATTAGCATATGATATCCCTGTCTGTCCAAATAAGCTTTATATTTGAAAACAACAAAAACAAAAACAACAAAAAAAATTGTTTCTTGGTCTTCCCCTGTCTGACTATATACTCTGCTACATTAGAAAACTTCCCGTTATAAAATAAACTCAGCAGCAGACCTTAAATCATTTTAGTCATGTAGGCTGAGAATACGCATTATTAGGCTAATGTTTTACTGGACATCTCTCATATAAAATTAATATCTTAAGTTATTTATTTATTTAACTGCATTATATAACTGATATCACTGGCGTTGTGATATCAGTTATATAATGAGGCATTGTGTTTCACTCAGTGAAACTAAGATTAGAGCATTACTATTGCAGCCAGTTACTGGTTGCAAAGATATAGTGGAGTAATGGCATCCTGAGCAGAGAATTGAGTCACACTGCCTATGTGTGTGGTCTAATACAAACGTATCTGTTTTTTGTGATGGATGACCTTCAGCAGTGCATGAATGTGCATGTGAGTCCCTGTGTGTGTATCCCACTGACTTACTAGTCTCTACCACTCTGCACTCGGCTTACGTGATGATTACAACTGGTAACACTGTCTAGACCCCCAGTGATGTCATGGAAGCACAGCGCCAACCCTACGTTTTCCTCATGTTACTGTTATTTCTGTCAGCACTGTTGTCATGGTCAGTTCCAGTAGTGCTGTTAGCGCTATTAGTTGCTGGTAACTGGCTCAGCCACCTCCACATTGCGAGCTGTGTGCAATCCCAGCTCACACTCTAAATCATATGCTCTGAGTATGCTATATCACCCTTTAAATTAGGTTTTACAGTAAGTAGAACAGACATTCAAAGCTCAGAATGAACTGTGCTGACATTATAATACATGTGCCATTTCTTATGTAATGTGATATTGTTCTATTCTGTCCACAAGAGCGCACTCTTAGTTCATTGTTGAAGTGTGGGCCTCTCTTGGTTTCTTTCTTGTTCTTTTGTATGCGTAGGAGAGGGATGACTGACTGGGGCTGTGCTTTTGAATGGTCCTTTTTCTCAGGAAGGTTCCCAGTTGAGTGAAATGACTCTGTTGAGTGAAATGACCCTGGGAATGACCCAGGAAAGAATTCTGTCCCACAATTCCTTACTCAGGCAACAATTAAAGCAATGTGCCACATTGGCCATTCATCAGGAAATCAACTATTTTGTCATGTTATACATCCACAGTCTGTATGAGTTGTATCAACTCCAAATCATAATCAAGACAACATGTAAGCTGTTTACTGTTAACAGAGAGGGGGAGAGGGAAATTTTTATTTCAGTTTTGCTGGAGGAGGAAGAAAAGTGCCTCTGTCCGTGTCGGAAGCTGATTTATCTCCGGGCAGTAGAGCCTTGCTCAGCAGGCGTAGCTACAGTGCCAAGCTGGCTCTACCTTCCCATAGCTAGTATGCTAGGTGGCTACGTGTTAGCATTACTAACGTCACGTATTATGAAGGAAATTATGAGATTTTAATGTCCCTCTAAGTTTAACATATCTGGTGTTTTATTTTCAAATGAGTAAAAACCCACATTAAGTTAAATCAACGCTACGATCGCCGCTCTGTGCCGCCATGATGACAATTATTTTTTGAAGATTGCAGGCGCGCAAGGAATCTTGGGAAATGGAAGGCTGCGAAGGATAGTAGCGATGTGTCCTCCAAATAGGTGGAAAAGAAGGCCCCATTTGTGGGCTGCATAAGAAGGAGCCTTCGAACTGTGACCAAATGGGATAGCCTTCGCGCAGCATAATCCGCCTTCGAATGCAGCCTCTGAAGGATGCAGACTCTGAATTGGGACACAACTTCAGAAACACTGTAACTTTACTGGCATCACACAGACTGTTTATTTATAAATACACAGCTCATGTAATGAAGAGCACGTCTCTAGCTAAAATATAGTCAGCAACAGTTATATTAAAACACGTTATTTCTAGCTTTATTGTTTGTGTTTCGCTCTTACTGGTGTGTTCGCCATGTCGTCTCTTTGGTGGCATTGGTTGGCGTAGTTACATGCCTGTGCGTGCATGATTACCTCCTCTGCAGGGGAGGGGCTGTAAAGCAAGCCCCCAGGAAGTGCATCACATTCTGATGCAAAATTTACATAGTGGCCGAAAGTGGAATTACATTGTCACATGATGCACACTGGCCCAGAGAGACTTTTCCCCATTTGCTTAATAGTGGGAAAGAGACCTCCTTAAACCACTGGATAATTTTTTTGAGACACATTAACTTTTCAGAACAAATTTTTAAATAGCCATTATAAAAAACATTAAGTCCTAAACACGTAAAATGCGTCATTTTCCGAATATAGAGGTATTTATCCAGACATAAAATGAACGCGCATCGAGCACCGCATGCAAGCGCATATGCAACTCTTGGAGTCCCTGACACAGGCATCGCGCCAGCTGTAGTAATGTAATTCATCATTTTTAATCATAATTCATCATTTTTCATCATCTTACAACACATCCATACACTGTTGGCTATAAAGCCTGTAAAGCCTGTAATATGGATGTCTTACCGTGTCTGTACCAATTCAAACAACCGGTTTTCAGTAAGCAGCAGGGAGCACTAGTGACAGTTGTTAAACAGTATTGAACGTAGTATTTACTTAAAGTTGAGCTGTTTAATAATACACAGGGCAATGTTACAAGACACCACCTTTTATTATATTTTTGTGGGCACAACACTTTATGATTCTGTTAATTTAATTTGCGTCTGCCGTAATGTGGATTCTGCACTGATCCGTCGTGGTGAAGAGGGAGCTGAGCCGTAAGGCAAAGCTCTCAATTTACCGGTCGATCTTCGTTCCTACCCTCACCTATGGTCACAAGCTTAAGGTAGTGACCGAAAAAACAAGATTGTGGGTACAAGCAGCTGAAATGAGCTTCCTCCATAGGATGGCTGGGCTCTCCCTTAGAGATAGGGTGAGATATTTGGTCATCCGAGAGGAGCTCGGAGTAGAGCCACTGCTCCTCCGCGTTTAGAAGAGCCAGATGAGGTGCTTCAAGCACTCTGTGTCATTTGTATGAGCGAGCCAATGAGTTGGAGTCAGTGCTCGGGTACACTCGGCTGCACCCAGCCCCGTTCGACTGTTGTTAACCACTGCTACGCATGCTCTATGGGCCAGTAGATCCGGGTATTTTACACTTTTCTAAACCTGGAAAAATAGCTTTCTCTGCTTCATGCGCCACTGAGCAGCTCTCATAGAAATGACCAACCCCCCCCCCCCCCCCCCTTCATGGCTGTATAATAGATCCATGCTATAGAGGCGGTGTGGAGGCAGGGCTGAGCAACAGCAGAGAGCGAGGAGAAGGGACCTGCAGGCTGTTCCCTTTTAAATTTTCAAGCAGTCTCTCTCTCTTGAATGTTACCAACTGCAGTTTTAATTGTTATATTAATGGAGCAATAAAATTAAAAAAAAAAAGAAATCTATATATTAGTCATTAAATTAAAAGAAAAAGTTATATTTTGAAAAAAAATTAAATAGTTACATTAATGGAGAAAAAAATAATGGCTAGCTGCGGCCCTACCAGTCATTGAAACCACATGTGATTAAGCCTGTTTTTCTTACCCACTTGTTAACACACTGTTAACACATAACTGCAATTCTGCAAGCTTAGTTTTTTAGTTTTTTTTAAGCATATTCCTTTTATATTCTTCTAATATTGTTTGCTCTTTATTCTCTTTGTTCATACTGTATGGCGCTGCTACACCCCAATTTCTCAGTTTTGAGATCAATAAAGTATATCTGTATATCTATCTATCTATCTATCTATCTATCTATCTATCTATCTATCTATCTATCTATCTATCAATCTATCTATCTATATCTATCTAACAGTAAATTGCTATTTTGGCATGAAGGCTATACTTGATGCAGTCATAGTTCCTTCCTTCCCCCCTTCCCATCTGTTTTGCTTCCCTTACACCTTACCCCCATTTCCTTTTCCCCACTTCCTATTTTGCTTTATCTTTTCCAAGTCCTTCTTTTCATCTCTATCATATTCTTTCATCTTCTGTCTTCGATTACACACCACCCTTAAAAGCAAACACACACACACACACACACACACACACACACACACACATACACACACTCCTCTAGCATTTTATGTACAGTATTTGTCAACTGTGTGAAGAGGATGAGTGCAGAGATACCCAGAGGAATTCTGCACTGAGCTTCTCTGCCTTTGTGCTGCACCACAAATTAACTTGTGTGTCTAATTCGCTAGTGGATTTGATTGGATGGCAAATGTGGGTGGGTGGAGGCCAGCATCAGCCTAGTGGGCCCCTCAGACTGTCAGTGAGCAGCACTGCCATAGTGATGTCATCCTCAAGCTGTGAGCCCGCCTCCATCGGACAAAGCATGCTGATTACTGGAAGAGAGGAGAGGAGTGATGATGAGTCTGATGATTGAAGATATTCATTCTGATCAGCTCACAAATCAGCATCCAAACACATTGTGCCACAAACAGCTCTGACATGACTACAGTTCATCTGCCTGTTTGAAGTCAGAGGCTATTGTTTTCAGTTTAAATCACTGATTTGTTGAGCAGACTGAGATGATTAGACATAGTTAGAATAATTTTAAAAACAGATTTATTGAGAAAACCACCGCTTCACAAACCAATACTCAAAGAAGCCTTTCACTTGCCTTATGGACAAGTGCAAAAACCTGAAGACTGAGAGCATAAAGGAACAACTGTACAATTTCTCTTCAATTAAAAAACATAACATTCAACAGGCTGAAAATGGCCAGCCAATCAACAATAATAATAACAATCTAACAATAATAATAACAATAATAATAATAATAATAATAATAATAATTATTATTATTATTATTATTATTATTATTATTATTAGTAGTAGTAGTAGTAGTAGTAGTATTGTTGTAATAATATTATTAATAATATTCATCATCACAATGGTACTTTCAAGAAGAAAACCCTGCAGAAAAGCAGTCACTTTCTAAGTTCAGAGTTTGCTTAAATTTATCTATCTACACAGTTTTACAAGAATGTTGTATCATCCACTTTAAGGTTAAGATAAGGTGCAATAGTTTTATCAAGATACTGTTTGGTCTCATTATGAATTTTGTTATCTCTTGGACCGCTTTGCAACTAAATAAAATGACAAATGTTCACAAAATCACATAAAAACACTATGTATATAACTCTAAAAAGAGAATAAAAACAACATTTTTTTGGTTTTAATTACAATTTGTTGGTAACTATTATTTTGAATCACAAACAAGTGTTAAACACAGTATGATAGGAATGCTGACCAGCAGTGAGATCAAGTTAAGACTTTGGGCTTTACCTTGAGTATATTTTTAGATTAAAAGATGATGTTAAAGTATGAGAGATGTTTAAAATTATCTTGCCTTTTTTCAAAGACCAATTTCATTCACTTTTTTCTTACAAAATATGAAGATGAGAACACATTTTGAATAAAATGAACATCAGTGCTGAACTAGTGTTGCTTGACAGCTTGAGCCGTTTCTTGTTCATACCTGCAGCAACAATTTCATGATTTACTAACTGCAGTAATGAAACTGTTTGATAGTGTAATGATGACATGCGTAAAAAAAAAAAGTGTAACGTCCTCATATAAGCATATAGCAAAGTTTCCAAACTTTTAATCTTGCCCATTCTCATAAGAGTAATGCCAAGTGGTTACAATAAGGTGTACTGGTCTACATTATTTCAGTTGGTCTGCTACTGTTCATACAACCGTAATTTAAGGTCATCAGTCATAAATAAAGGCAACTCATAACTGACAGCAGTCAGAATAAGGCTGCTGTCTTATGATCTTCACGTGTGGCGTTTGTGTATAGTTTACTTTATAGCTTAGCTTAGTTTTCGCAACACCACAGTAACAAGAAAACAGTTGCATCATGCCATTTGAAAAGTTTATAGTGAACCATAAGCCTACAGTTTGTGTTTTCATTAGTAACACTAAAGATATGTTTCAGTAAATAGTTAGTATGTAAAAAGTTATAAAAGCTTCTCAGATCTGATCTGTTTAGTATTAAGCACATACTCAAGTAACATCAACTGTGGTTCATTGAGTTTATTTTATTATTTATCAAAATGAAGATTGACCAAGACTTCAGCTCTTTTTTTCTAATCAGCATCCCTCATTTGGCAATAAAATCCCCCCAAAAATAATCTTTAAAAAGAAAAATTCCCGTCAAGTCACGAAAATGTTGATACAGAACATTTCAGCAAATTGTTCACTTACAACATTTTTCAGTTGTTTTAAATTAACATTTAACTTTCCCTAACTTGAACCTTAACCCTAAGTGCTTTTGGTGCCTAAACCTAAAACAGAAGTCTAGATGTGAATCCAGGGGATGTGGTGTCACAGTCATTTTGTATGCATGCCATTATCTCCGTCCTCATCTTTGAGAAGCCTTTGTGGTACATGAATGTAGTCTCTGAACATAATCCAGGCAGTGATTAGGTTTCCACAACAAGGTAATTAAGAAAGCAGTTCAGTAACATACAAACATCATTTTAAATTTTTTAGAAGACAAGGTTGCTAATATTAATGATAGTCAAGCAAATCTCAAGTCCTCAAATTTGCAACTCGAATCTTACTTAAGTAAGATCCTCCTCTCTGATAAGAGGCTACGGTCCATCAGGACCAAAACGTCACGCCTCAAGAACAGTTTCTTCCCCTCTACTCTCACCATCATGAACAATACTATGGCCCTCCCCCTACACCCACATGACACAGGC
Source organism: Plectropomus leopardus (assembly GCF_008729295.1). NCBI lineage: Eukaryota > Metazoa > Chordata > Actinopteri > Perciformes > Serranidae > Plectropomus > Plectropomus leopardus. The sequence goes on along the minus strand of NC_056476.1, from coordinate 32,621,744 downwards.
TCTAATCCGGCCCCAGAGTCTGAAAACATTGTATTAATGTTAGGCTAAATCAATTTTTGTGTGTTACATTTACATACACTGGACTGGACTTTCTCTGTTTACACTGCACACTGTAGGTTAATTTATTTATTAAGACTGTAGATATGTGCACTGTAACTCCAACTTCTGCACATCTGTACAATCCTTCCATTGCACCTTTCGTACATACATTTTGTGTTATTTAAATTCTATTTTTTCATTTTATATATTTAAATTACTTCTATATTTTTTATATAATGTCTTATACTATTTAAATTCACTATTTTTATTCTTCCTCCATGTTAATTGCTTTGTACCAGACCACCAAGTCAAATTCGTTGTATATGTCAATGTACTTTGCAATAAAACCGGATTCTGATTCTCTGAAGTCTCCCAAACCAGCTATTATCAGATAGATTATTTTGTCAGAATGAAAATCAGTCAGACTAGAATAAAAGATTAGTCTATTTTATTAAGTAAATTTTGATTATATAAACTCCTGAGACCAAGTTCCATTGTTTTTAAATGTTAGAATTATTTCTCTGTTCATACGATTTTGACATTTTGTGATACAATCTTTCCCAACATTGCAAGATTAAATTTGAAATTATGACTTTCTCGCAATTTCTAATACCTGGAGTTGCTTTTCCCCATCTAACCCTGAAGTTATAAAGTAACATTTTTAATTTTTTAACCTTGTAACTAAAAAATAATAATCATACTTAATTGTCCTTATTCTAATTCTAATCTTATTTGAATTATTCTTATTCTTGTTGACACTGTTGTTTTGTTTAAAAGAAGGTTTAAAGAAAGTTTTGGTAGAATTTCAAGGTTGACCCCAATGATTTAGTGTATATAAATAATTTAAACAGTTTTTTGTGTGATAAACCACATCAATGATTCTGCCAGTAAAAACTTTTACCTTTACAGTTCCATACTGTCACACACAAGGACATGGCTGTGATGGTGTTGATTGTTTTTCTAAAACTGCATTTTTAAGTAAAAAAGGCTCATCTGGTAATCTCTGGTGACTTGTTTCTGTCTTTGCTTTGTCATCATTGCCCAGATGGCACTCATGTCAAATGATCCATAGGGAACGTGCAGCGTGTCTGTGTGTGCTTGGGGCTATTCATGATGTGTGTAGTTAGGGTTACAAGGGTTAAGGGGAGCTAATTTCACGGCTTTTTATTTGCACTCGTCTCAGGAGAGGAGTTGTCTATAAGCATTATCACTTCCAGACGGTTCTAATGGGACAGATGGGATGGGGCCACTACACTTGCAAACACACACACACACAGACTCACACTCACACACAGAGACATTGTCAAGGGCCCCTCATCAGTATAGTCTCTTACTTGATTTTGTGTCTGTTTTCCATGCTCATTTACATGTATTTCATACATATACATTGTATTGTGTCAGTATTGTAGCTGTATTTTTCTTTGCAACAACTTTGTAATTTCTAACATGAACATTTATGGTCCTGCATACAAAGATCTTTTAGACAATAGTTTTCTTTTCCAACTTGGTTAAGTGTTTGTGTGTCCTGACTTTACAGACTGCATGCCAGACTTAAATACCTCTCAGTGGCCGGTTTTTTTAATGCTCTTGGACTACTGGACCACCCACTGTTAAGGAGATTATTGTCTTTTGATTTAGCTTCCCTCCTTAGTGCTGGAACTTGTATTATAGCACTAAGGAAGATAAATGAACACAACTTCAGCAGTTAAACAGAAATTAATAGAAAGCGGAGCCCCTGTATTTATGTCAGGATTGAAAAACATACCATAGGAATTTCTAAATATTCTGGTACACCTTGATAACCCCCCAAGCCTAATGGAAGGACTACAATATACTGTTTGCATAATTTCTGACTATATATTTCAAATCTTTGCTATATTAGAGTAAGGAAAAATAAGTCAAGTCAAGTCAATTTTATTTATAAAGCCCATTTTCACAAAACATGGTTTGCCTCAGAGGGCTTTACAGCGTACGACATCCCTTTACCCCTAGACCCTCACATCACCTAAGGAAAAACTCCTGAAAAAGAACCCCTGTAATGGAGGAAAAAAAAGAGGAAGAAACCTCAGGAAGAGCGGCAGATGATGATGAGGGATCCCTCTTCCAGGACAGACAGACGAGCAATAGATGTCATAAATAACAGTTGAAATACAATCATGACAAAAAGGAAAGAGAAAGGGGGGGGGGGGCAACAGCAATAATGGAAACAGATGCATGTCATATTACATTAACGAAAGGTGTGAAATTACTATATGCACTCTATGATAATATTGTGGGTGTTGAGAGTCCCATGCCTATATTGATAGTGGAGGCATGGCTCATAATGAAGGCAGTAGAGGGTTGCGTCAAGCATGATTACGGCATCGGCGCAACCAGGACCCACAACACAGGCGTAGCTTCAGACCTGGCAAAACCAAGGCCACAGTCAGGGCTAGCCAGGGGGTACAGTATCAGTGCAGCCACAGCACAAGCCCAACCAAAGGCAGGATCACAGCACCAGCACAGCTTTCACCACAATCAAGCGCAGCAAAGGTTGCTTCCAGGATCCGGGAAAACTAGGAGACAAGGGAGCAGGAATGCTCTGGAGAGGCAACAGAGTTAGCAAAATTCAGCAAGCGTAAAGCAGTAAACAGACATGAGCATTTTCAGATGGACTTACCTTTTTCAGAACAGCAGACAATCTTCTGCTTTCAAGGCATGTGTGATAATAAGTTGCTGTAAGCTGGTTGTACAAATAACTATGAGGGCTGTGGCTTAGGAGGTGATCTGCCAATTGTAATGTCAATGGTTTGATCCCTGGTCACTGCAGTCTACATGTCATTGTCTGGATGTTGATCTGATGAGCAGATTCCACTTTGTATGAATATGAATGGGTGCTTGCATTGTAAATCACTTTGAGTTGTTGCTGAGACTATAAAAGAGTGATCTAAATGCAGTCCATTTACCATTGCCGTTATTTTTCTTTGAGGGCTATCTTAGGCAGATTAAATGAAAATTCCTGAGAGCATTTATGGTCCAAGAGGATAAACCCTTGCATAGACACTCCATCCTCAGATCAAAACATCAAAATTGCATATCAAATATTTTATGTGAGAATGCCATGACATCTGCTTTGTGCACTTATGCTTCAAAAAAAAAAAAAAAAGAAAATATGACTCTCACACCATTCCCCAGCAGTCCTTGGCACTGTGTATCTTGTTTCTGACTTTTTTTTCTCTTCCATAGGTGCATCTGCGGTCAGCAGAGCGTCTTCGAGACTTGTGCTGTGCCAACCGGGGTACTTTCATCAAGGTGGGCCAGCACCTTGGTGCTCTTGACTACCTGCTGCCTGAGGAATACACATCCACGCTGAAGGTACTCCACAGCCAAGCCCCTCAGAGCAGCATAGAGGAGATTCAGCAGGTCATCAGAGAAGACCTCGGCAAGGAGGTAAGTCCAAACTGAATGGGTTTCCAACATAATGGTAAAGGTAAGGATTTTTTATTATTCAGGTGAACACAAAACAGTTTCTAGATAATCTTTCCCCCTAAATAATTGTGATTATAACCTCATTCCCACTGCACAACAATCACCCGCTAACATCTGGCTTTTTAATGCAATGGGAATGCGGACAATCGGCATTCACATCCAGGTCAAATAATTCTGCAGTAGACATGGGTTTTACCACTTGGCTCCGATCAGCATTGACAGGAACGTGATACCCAGATGAACGCGCTAATTTTAGCTCCTTAACCGGCGAGATGCAATGACGCACCATCAGTAATTATGGTCTGCGTCCTCTGACGCAGCACTTAAACACTGATCCAAATACATCTGCGCTGAGTTTGAAAGGGGCACTTAATAAGTAAGAGAAAAATAAAGAGAGGAAACCACTGAAAAGTTTTCAAAGACCTCTGCTTCTGCCGCTGTCTACTGTTTACCTGTTCTCCTGCCTGTCTGTGATGTTGCATGGACACATCAACAAAACATAAACAATACGCATGCAGGCACGCATGCACACGCACACGCCAGCTTACAGATCGACTCGCTCTCCAGCGGTACGTACGTTCAGTGGCAGTGGGAATAGAGCCACTTAGTGGGTTTACCCGTGTTTAAAAAACCTGCGTGTACCTGCTAATTGCGCTGGGAATGAGGTATATCTGTCTAAATGTATCCCTGTGTGCTACTATAGGGGCTTAAAGAGAAACTAAACCCCCCAGTTTTGCCTTGAGTACCTCCTGCATGAAATGTGAAAAAAGTCTAAAAAATGGGCAGGGCTGGGAAGGGGACTAAGCACACCCAGTCAACCAATTGGGCCACCTCCTTATTCAATTTGTTTTAGCTTGTTCCTCGATACGTCAGCGTTACAAATGCGTTTGATTCTGACTAACTGGCTGTACTCTAAACTTCTTTTTAGTGCTGGTGACTGATAACTGCTATACTGTAAAAAAAATTGTTTCTATCAATGTCTTTGTGATACACCAGTCTGTTGAGACTTTTTTCACCAAAACCTCTAAATAAGAAATAGTTTCAGAATCAAAGCATAATGTGAACTTAATTTTATCCTTCCTAGAATTTAATGAAGACATTAAACTCTTTTAAATCAGCTGTACCACTTCAAATAAAAAAATAAATCATCAATATATCTCCAGTAAGCTTTTATAATCTTAGAATAGGGATCATGATTTTAAATGAAATTCAACTCAAATTTCCCCATAAACAAATTGGCATCATTTGGTGCCACTGGTGATCCCATGGCAGAGCCACACTCTTAGCTGAATTAGTTGAATTTACCAAAGAATCGCATGGAAACCCATTGCCTTAAACCGTTTTAGTTTTTACACAAGGTAAAACGAAACAGGTTTAGACGTAGAACCTTAAGTGGATGCAGTAGACATATCAAAGTTAACATTAGTAGTCTTTACTAAAAATAATTAGTTCACATAACTTGCGGGTTGTTTCGTCTGATCTGAGGTCGTAGTCGAAAGAGGTTAAGCTCCAGAGAGGAGCTTTGTTCGTGGCTCCCCCGCAGGAGGCTCACGTGCTTCAGATAGGCTGCACCCTTCGTGGGCTGCCCCTGCAGCCCCGCCGGCACCCCTCTAACCCAGCTGGAGCTCTACCCACCAGCGATACCACGGCACGACAGATGCGGGCAGCATGGAGACGCTGGGTCCACTGGCAGCTGCGCCCACGCACTGCAGGCCCGACAAGGTGACCCCCCCGTCTGCACTTAGGGGGACGAAGGCTCTGGGAGAAGCCTGCGACTGCCCCAGCCATAGAAACGCAGTGTGTTTCTCATTGATGGCAAAGCAAACTTCAAAAGGTGTCGCCCCAGGAGGAACCCGGGGCCGCAAGGTGCATTCGAAGTGTCAATGATCAGTGTGTCCTGCAATTCACATGAGTTCTCGCAGTTAGCCGCATTCTTCATTGACGCACGAGCCGAGTGATCCACCGCTAAGAGTTGTCAGATTTTTAATTTGTTTGGAAAGGCCAGAGTTCTCAGACACAGAATTTTTTACAAGTTTGACTCTGACCCCCGGGCTCTCCGCACCGTTACGGTCCCGGAGGGCAAGAACGCTAAAGGAGACATTGAACCCCCCACCTCCCTCTGGTGGAGAGAGGTGAGTTGGGTACCCGGAGGCATGCGACGCACGCCGCGATTAAACCCTCTGAGCCCGGCGTAGTTGCCGGCGACTAAACTGTGTTCCACTTTATGTAAAGTGTCTAACACTGCGACCGTAGGTCGGATTGTCTTACTTTTTTGGGCAGTGAAAGCTACTGTCTCTGATGCATCGTAGCTCTTTTAGAAGCCTCTCTATTCAGCCCTGGAAATCGGGTGTTTTTACGGGATGTTGTTCGATAAATCCGTGATGATAGATCCAATATTGGGTGTCTTACGTCCATATTTTAATCATATTTCGATGATAAAAATACATTAACATCGATGCTAAACACCATAATGGTTTCCCGTAGTTCCTTTGGAGAGGTCAGAAGTTTGTTTAGGTCTTGTCGTCCAATCGGAAGACTGACCGACGCGTTGTTTCCACCTTCACAGCCACACGTCATCTGAAGCAAACTGCACTGTGATTGGTCTAATCCTACTGTATCTATCGCTCTGTGTTATTGGCAGCACTTCCTGCATTAGAATAAACGCTGGTAGCCCCTATAACAATAACAATAATGACTGGATGATGCAATCATCCATTTCAGTGAAACTTGGAAAAAGTATATAGAGACTTTGGACCCTTGAGGGAGATATTTCACATGGTGAATTACTTCCTTTGGACACACAAAATCTGTGGCATCTTGGTCTACATCATTTGTCGAACAAAACATGTAAACTTCATGAAAATTAAAGAATAGCTGTGGTGCGAGGCGTCCTTCCTTTTGACAGTAGGTGGCTCAGTGAATATCATATTAAAGGACATGTTGATGTGTTAGGGGCTGCAGCCTGACCACAATTGTGAAATCTTGGGCCAATTGGTCGATGTAAAGTAAAGTTACAACAACTTCCATTTTGGCAGCCACAACTGGGTCTCCATGGCAACAGAGTTCATGGAAACCTATACTTCAGAGGGAGGCATCATTAAGGTCCTAAAGGTTTTGTCACCAGTTTTGATGTCAATTGGATAAAATCTGTAGGAGCAGTCCATCAAAGAAGGAAGCATGCAATTTCCATGACATTTCATGTTGCCAGTAGGGGGCGCTATAAATAATGGTAACAGTTGTCATGAAGATGTGTTCAGGGCAAGACAGTCATCAAACATGTAAAGTTTGGTGCAGATTTGACCATGTCCCTCAGTTATAAACTACTTCCTGGTTAATGGTGATACATGGAAATGTTTGGCCCAGTAACAGCCACATGGTGTGACAAAAACTAACAAATGCAATAACTTTTGATGTCCCAGGCCTTCTGACAGGATTTTTACATTTTGAAGTCAATCGGATGAAATCTGTATGAGAAGATCGAAAAATTGCAAGCCCTGAAAAAAAAAAAAACGCCAAAATTGCACATTCAATTCAAAATGGCCAACTTCCTGTTGGGTTTAGGGTATAGGTCTAAGAGTCTTTTTTGTAGGTCTTGGACTGTTACACATGTTACACATGTAGGAAATGAAGATATGAAGATACTTCTATCTTTGTTCAATAATTTTGACTTCACCTTGCTCTTGAGTTTTTGGAAATGTTGCCATCTTCTGGTATCCTCCATCAGCTGTGCCTTGACACAGACCTACTAGCTTAAATACAGGTACAGTTTGCAGATGTAAGCTAAATCTGTATATGGAAGATTATTTTTTGTCAGCAGATATCTTAGTCATAACAAGACTGAGCAAGCTGACCATTTCTATTTATATCTGTGTGTATTTATTTAGTTGAAAGTGTAAGCACAATTTGGCCAGCGGACTGAAGAGGGACTAGAGAATGTGTCTGTTTGCTGATCGTTACTAAGTTTGACCTACTTGCTGAAGTAGTAAACTGTGTTTCATTTCATATAGGATTCTACTGACATGAGTGAATGATTTCCAGTAATTAGTCAGAGTCCATGTATTTCCACGGAAATGGAGATAACACCTCCGTAAACCTATGGTTTACCCTAACCCAAAAGAGTTTTAGAGCAGCAACAGCAGCAGCAGCAATGTTGCCTGTTTCAACTTAAGGTCTAGTTAAGTTGAGTTCAATGAAAGTTAGACAATTTACAGTGTGTATATACACATATTCATCCTTTTTAACCAGACTCTGTGCCCTCCATTAAGACAGTTGGATGGGGATGTTAAAGTGGAGACTGATTTCTTCTCCTCAGTAAAGCAATCTCTCTCATTTGTTATCTTTTGTGGGGTAACGATTCATGTGTCTTCATACAGCTGGGGCTGTGGCCAGCTGCCAGCAGCAAATGGCCACCTTGCTACGCTTACACGGACAGCAATGTGTTGCCATCCAACTGTGAGGCCTCAGGGGCCATTTTGTTTGTGCCATAACTCATTTCATGGAACGTATGTCGCTGCAGGTCTGCTTTCTGGGAGCAGGGCCCATGCTCATACATTACCATGTCTATTAACAGAGATTAACATAAACTGTGACTGGGTGGTGGGCAGGGCTGTAAATCAAGACTGACTTAATCCAGTCCATATAAATCAAAGACCAAATCTAGTTGAATCTGAGTCAAGACTAAAACCAAAGGCAGTGTTCAAGTTTGAAATAGGCAATATCATATCAATACTCTTATTAATACTTTTTATACTGAATAATTGTTTTTTGAAAAATATAGTTTCAAAAAGGATGAATTCACAGACGATATAGAATTTATGTCTGTGTCAGATATAAATGCTTTTTGAGCAGCAGCTGCAGCAGTGTTTACAATGGCCCTATATAAATTTGAAGATATCTTACTGAAAATGTAGCTTCAATGACAATAAAATACAAAAAAATAAAGGGAACACATAATCATCACAGTGTAACTCCAAGTCAATCACACTTCTGGGGTATCAACCTGTCCAACTAGGAAGCAATAATGATTGTGAATCAATCACCTGTTCACCTGCTGTTGTGCAAGTGGGACCGACAACGGGTGGAAAGCAGACGCAATTACAACTCCTATTAAGGAACGTTTTTGCAGGTGGTGGCCACAGACTGTCCCCCTCTCCTCATCCTTTCTGGCTGATTCTTGGCTAGTTTTGCATTTTTCCAGTGCCCTCACGGCCCACAGAAGTTGCTCAGGTAGTGCAGCTCCTCCAGGATGACACAGCCATATGCGCCAAGGCCAGAAGGTTTGCTGTGTCTACCAGCACAGTATCAAGAACATGGAGGAGATATCAGGAGACAGGCCAGTACACCAGGAGAGACGGAGGGGACCATGGGAGGACAACAACCCAGCAGCAGGACCGCTATCTGCTCCTTTGTGCAAAAAGGAACAGGAGGAGCACTGCCAGAGCCCTACAAAATGACCTACAGCAGGCCACTTGTGTGCATGTTTCTGCCCAAACTGTCAGAAACAGAATACATGAGGGTGGCATGAGGGCCTGACATCCACAAGTTTGCCAGAGAACACCAGATTTGGCAGATTTGCCATTGGTGCCCTGTTCTCCTCACAGATGAGGGCAAGTTCACACTGAGCACATGTGACAGACATAAGAGAGTCCGGAGACGCCACGGAGAACATTCTGCTGTCTACGACATTCTCCAGCATGACCGGTTTGAGGGTGGGTCGGTGATGGTCTGGGATGGCATATCCTTGGAGGGCCCCACAGACCTCCATGTGCTAGCCAGAGGTACCCTGACTGCTGTTAGGTACCGGGATGAGATCCTCAGACCCACTGTCAGACCATATGGTGGTGTAGTGGGCCCTGGATTCCTTTTGGTACATGACAATGCCTGGCCTCATGTGGCTGGAGTATGTCAGCAGTTCCTGGATGATGAAGGCAGATGCTATTGACTGGCCCGCCTGTTCACAAGACCTGAATCCAGTCGAGCACCCCTGGGACATCATGTATCATTGCATTATGCATCCACCACCACCACGTCGCACCACACTCCTGATCTTGAGTAAACCTTTGAAAGGCATTTCAGGCCCCAAAGACTGTTACACATGGACAGAAATGATAAACAAATGTCTCCTATGTTGTTTTGAGAGGAAAGAAAATTTATCTTATTCAAGTGCTTTCTATACACTAAGTCAAGCTAACGATGTATATATTGTGTCTTTTTTCTTTGATATCTTTATTTTTAAATTGCTGTACATAATGCTACTCTTCTTATTTATATCTTTTTTAAATTGCTGTTTTCCTTCTGGCATCTGTATCTGAGCTGCAGTAACGCACAAATTTCCCCAATGTGGGATCAATAAAGTTTTATCTATCTATCTAAGTCAATTTTATTAATAAAGCCCATTATCACAAAACACTTTGCCTCAGAGGGCTTTACAGCATATGATATCCCTTTGCCCTTAGACCCTCACATCGCCAAAGGAAAAACTCATAAAAAGTTGTGAGGGAGGCTGAAGAAACCTCAAAACCTCAGGAACAGCGAGGATGATGAGGGATCCGTCTTCCAGTAGGATAGATAGATGTTGTAAATTACAAGTGAATTACAATAATGACAAAAAGGAAAGAGAAAGAGAGAGGGGAAGAGAGACGAGAGAGAGGGAGAGATGCACAGCAATAATGGTAACAAACACGTCATATTACAATAATGATAGATGTAAAATTACTAAATGCACTTGATGATAGCATGGGATGTTATGTGCAAATATTGTGGGTGTTGATAAAAGTCCCATGCGTATATTGATAGTGGAGGTGTGAGGCAGTTGAAGGTCGCGTCAAGCAGGATCACGGCATAGCACAACACAGGCGTAGCTTTAGACAGGACCACAGTAATGGCAAAACCAAGACCACGATCAGGGCAAGCCGGAGGTATAGTATCAGTGCAGCCACTGCATGAGCATGACCAAAGGCAGGATCACAGTACCAGCACAGCTATCAACAGAATCAGGCGCTGCCAATATTGCAGCCAGGATCCAGGAAAACTAGGAAACAAGGGAGCAGTAATGCTCCCTAGAGGCAACAGAGTTAGCGTAATGCAGTAAACAGACATGAGTGTTTGAAAATGGAGGGAGCAAGAGACAGAAACGTCCAGGCAACGTGAGCCAATCCTAATTATAAGCTTTATCAAAGAGGAAGGTCTTAAGTCTACCCTTAAAAGTGGAAACAGTGTTTGCCTCCCTGACCGAAACTGGGAGATGGTTGCTTAAAAGAGGAGCATTGTAACTAAAGGCTCTGGCTCCCATCCTATATTTGGAGACTTTGGGAACCACAAGTAACCCTGCATTTTTATAGCGCAGTGATCTTGAGGTTGGTAGGGAACTATGAGCTGTGAAAGATAGGATGGAGCCTGACCATTTAGAGTTTTGTAAGTAAGGAGGAGAATTTTAAATTCAAATTCTGGATTTTACAGGGAGCCAGTGCAAAGAAGCTAAAACAAGAGAAATATGATCCCTTGAATGCGTGCAGCAGCGATTTGCACTAGTTGGAGAGACCTAAGAGATTTGTTGGGGCAACTGGATAATAGGGAGTTACAGTAATCCAGCCTAGAAGTAACAAATGCGTATACTTATTTTTTAGCTTTTAGTTTGGGACAGGATATGTCCAATTTTTGCAATGTTACACAAGTGAAAGAAAGCAGTCCTAGAAGTTTGTTTTGTATGAGAGGCAAGAGATAGATCTTGATTGAATAAAACTCTAAGGTTCCTTACAGTTGTGCTAGAGGCCAAAGTAATACAGATATGTGTATCTGTATTACTCTGTATTGTAGATGTATATATCATCAGCATAACATAATGGTAAATGGACTATACTTGTATACTTGCTTTTCTAGTCTTATAACAGTGTCAAAGCGTGTGTCTAGTGTCTAGAGGAGCTGGGGATCGAACCGCTGACCTTCTGATTAGAGGACGACCCGCTCTACCTCTGAGCCACAGCCGCCCCAAATTTACAGAGTGATTTCTAATTATGTTGCCTAGAGGAAGCATATATAAAGTAACAAGGACTGGTCCAAGCACAGAACCTTGTGGCACTCCGAAGCAGACCTTAGTATGCATGGAGAATTGATCACTGATGTGCACAAACTGGGAACGATCTTGTAAGTATGATTTAAACCAGCTTAGGGCCGTTCCTTTAAGACCAATTAAGTGTTCCAGTCTGTGCAGTAAGATTTGATGGTCAATGGTGTCAAATGGGTCACTGAGAGCTAATAGGATTAAAACAGAGACCAGACCTTTATTGGAGGCAATCAATAAGTCATTAGTAATTTTTACTAGTGTCGTCTCTGTGCTATGATGAACTCTGAAAACTGACTGAAAGTCGTTGAATAAACTATTATCATGGATAAAGTCACAAAATTGATTAGCAACTACTTTCTCAAGGATTTTAGAAATAGATATTAGGGATATTAGATATCAGTCTATAGTTTGCTAAAACCTCTGGATCGAGAGTGGGCGTCTTTGGAAGGGGTTTAATGACAGCTACTTTAAAGGACTGTGATACATAGCCTGTTATTAGAGACTCATTGATTATATCTAACAAAGAGTAGTAAATTAAGGGTAAAACTTCCTTAAGTAGCCTGGTTGGGATGGGGTCTAACAGGTATGTTGATGGCTTGGATACAGAAATCAATGTAGAGAGTCGGTAAAGGTCAATGAGGGAAAAAGGTCCAAATAAATTCCAGGCCATGCTGCAATATCCAAGCTACCTGTGTCTGAGGTCAGATCGGTTAAGGGCAAGAGGTGATGGATTTTGTCTCTAATAGTTATGATTTTATCATTAAAGAAACTCATAAAGTAATCACTGCTGAGGGCCAAAGGAATACAAGGTTCTATACAGCTGTGAGTCAGCCTGGCTACAGTGTTGAAAGAAACCTGGGATTGTTTTTATTTTCCTCAATAAGTAGAGTAATAGTTTGCTCTGGCATGGCCGGGGGCTTTCTATACGTTTTAAGATAGTCCTGCCAGACTAAACGGGACTCTTCAAGGTTGGTTGAACGCCAATTTCTTTCAAATTTTCGTGACGTTTGTTAAATTTGCAGATCTGGGGGTTAAACCATGGAGCTAAGTTTATTTGTTTCATTATTTTCTTTTTGAAAGGTCAAGAGCTGATCACAGTGAGCCAGTAGCACTATCAACGAGACAATCAATTTGAGAATGACTTCAATTAGTAAAAGCGTTTTCAGTCACTGTGAGACATGGTAATGGTCAGTGCAGAAAGAATCAGTTCCCTAAACTTAGCTTCCGCACCATCCGACAGACATCTAGCATAGTAACTCTTGCTGAGAGGCGTGTAATCGGGTAATAAAAAAAAATCTAGTTATTTAAAAAAAAGTTATTAAATAATGGTCTGACAGAGCGGTATTCTCAGGGAAGACTATTAAATCTTCAATTTCGATGCCGCATGCAAGGACAAGATCTAGGGTCTGGTTGTAGCGGTGGGTGGATTTATGTACACACTGACTGAAGCCAATTAAATCCAAAAGTGTGGAGAATGCAGCACTAAGACTACCATTATTAATATCCACATGGAAGTTAAAATCACCTACGATAATTACTTTGAATTACTTTGAGTTAAGCACTAAACTTGATATAAACTCTGAGAAGTTGGATAAAAATTCAGAGTATGGGCCGGGGGTGCGGTAAACTATAACAACTAGAATGAGCTGTAGAGTTTTCCAGAATGGGTAAGAAAGACTAAGAAAAATGCTTTCAAATGAACTATAATGTAGCTTAGTTTTAGGATGAATTGCTAAGTTTGAATCAGCCAGTGTCTCGACCAACGTGACTATTTATATGCCCAGGAGGAGTGGATTCATTCAGCCTTTATACTCATCAGGACACAGCCAGGTCTTTGTGAGGCAAAATAAATCAATATGGTTATCCAATATTAAATCAGTGACTAAATGAGCTTTAGATGATAGGGCTATAATGTTCAAAAGTTCACATTTAATTCCCTGTTTTGATGCTCTTTGACAGCAGATGTATTATTTTTTATGAGATTCTCTTGTACAAGTAAAGCTTAAGCTAAATAGACATTTTTGTAACCCATTTTTTACCCTCGCTTTTTAGAAAGCGCCTGGAAAAAAACTTTTTCCAATGTTTATTTTCTGGAATTTGGACTATGTGAGAATAGAATAGAAATACTTATCCTTATACTTAAATACTTAGTCCTGTGTGGGAAATTGTTTTATTGCTGCAGCAAATAAGAGAGCAGCAGCTGAATGAAATATTTTTTAAAAAGGGCAAAAAATGCAAATATATATATATAACAAGGAAGGCCCTTAACATAGAATAAAATAGAATAGAATGAAATCAAATAAAATAATAATAATAATAATAAAGATATGTACAGCATGTACAGAGAACAAACAAACAAACAAACAAACATACAACAAGCCAAAAAGATTAAAAAGAGCAATAAATGATTGTTTCAACCATTCTTTGTGACAGCGGAGCTGAAGGAGTCTGAAAACAAGCTCCACTGTCTCTGAATAGTGTCATGAAGGGGATGGGATGGATTGTCCATGATAGACCGCCTGTTTGTCACTGTCTGGAAGGTGTCCATGTTGTGGCCAATGAGAGATCCAGCCTTGCGGATCAGTTTTTTTCAACCTGCCGGCGTCCCTGGCACTGATGCTGCTCCCCCAGCAGACTACAGCACAAAAGATGGCACTCACCACAACAGACTGGTAGAAGATCTCCAGCATCTTGCTGAATACATTGAAAGATTTGAGCTTCCTTAGGAAATAGAGTCGGCTCATCCCTTTCTTGTACTCAGCATCAGTATGGATACTCCAGTCCAGTCTGTGGTTCAAGTGGACACCTAAGTACATGTAGTTCTCTACGAGATCAACCTCCTCATTCAGGATCTTGATGGGCGTCATCGTGGTTCTGGTCCCCCTGAAGTCGACCGCCATTTCCTTGGTCTTTGTAACATTCAGGAGCAGATGATTCCTGTCATTAGAGAACTTTTGCAGGCGGCATGATTCAGAATTCTACTGAAAATCAGAGGTGTACAAACTGAACAGGAATGGCAACAGAACAGTCCCCTGAGGTGCAACTGTGCTACTCACCACATCAGACAGAAAGCTCCCCAGACGCACAAAGCGGGTCTGTCTGACAGGTAGTCAGAGATGCAGGAGACAGCAGATGAACTGACACCCATCCTGAGCAGCTTCCCACTCAACAGGTCCGGTTGAATGGTATTGAGGGCACTAGAGAAATATAAAAACATAATCCTCACAATGCCACCACTCACATCAAGGTGAGTGGTGGCATTGTGAGGTGGCCAGTACCTTCATGACGTGACGCGAAAGCGACAGGGCCGAAGTCACTGAGGCCAGATGAGGTGGCTTTCTTCGATACCGGTACTATACATGATATTTTTCATAGCACTAGTACCCTTTCCTGCAACAGACTCAGGTTGTAGATACAGTATGTTGCAGGATTCCAGACAGCAGGGGTGCGCAGGACTTCAGGACCGTGGGACTGATGCCATCAGAGCCTGCAGCCTTGCTCTGGTGAAGTCTATCCAGCTGTCTCCTTACCTGACCATCATGTGGGGTGGTGTGGTCCCTGAGGAGGTTGGAGTTGAAGTGTGGGTAGTGATCCAGGGTGCTCAGCAGGGGTGGGAGGGGCAAAGGCCGGGGTTGATTGGCCAGCAGGGGGTCCTGTGCTGAACCTGTTAAAAAAAACATTCAACTCATCGGCCCTGTCTAGGCTGCCCCCCTGCTATTGGTCTTTGATATAAAAGCCAGTTATCATCTTCATGCCCCTCCACAACTCCTCGGTGTGTTTTTGCTTGAGTTTGCTCTCCAGCTTGTGTCAGTTGGAATAGTGGTATCCTTGCTGAAGTTGATGTAGTCTGTGACGCAGTCTGTGGTGCTGTTGATATCTTCCCCATGTGGTTCACAGTCCATACATTCAAAGCAGTCCTGCAGTGCATTGGCATCCTGAGTCCTGGTCCTCCCCGTTCAGCACGACCCCCAGTCACAAAAAGTGATGAAAAAAACAGGACCATAAAAAAGTCAAAAAAGTGGGTGGAAACCATGGCAGTAATTCAGACAATTAGCACCACAAAGAAAAATTTCAATAAAACAACAAAATAGGAGCTGCAGCAACAGCTTCATACTATGGCCCCATTATTTTTTCGAGATAATACCTCCCAGTTCTAGTCATTCGCAGCATGTTTTTTTAAAGGAAATATTCAGTTTCAGTGTGTTTAAACTGATATAACTCAATGACAGCACTTCCAGTGATTCTGACTGTTGGGGAAAATTGTAAGAATTTTACCTTTAAAATAGGATAATGCATTTATGTGTATTAAAAATGAGACAAGAACAACTTTCAATTTAATTTGGATAACCCTTGGAGAGACATTTAAGGGGAATTAAGGTGAATTAGTATGCTAAACATGACCATCTCATAAATCACATTTCCTCAGCCCATGGAAGCACTTCTCATGTCAGATCCCCTTGGATGTGCATCGTCACAGTAGGTAGACAGTGGTGAAATTTCATTCCGTTTAGCATATTTGCATAATGAATAGCTCAGCTGTTCCCACACAGGATTCTGTGCACCATGATTTATTATCCCATGGCATCCTCTTCAGGGCTCATGTTCAGCCTCTATCTGATGGGTCAACATCGTGTTCAAATTAGCCTCTTTTTATGTTTTACAAACAGCAGGGGAATTCCCCACATGATACAGTTTCAAATATGAAGTAGTTTATAACTCTGAGGGACATGGTCCAATCTTCCCCAAACTTCACATGTTGGATGAAAGTCCCATCCTGAACAGAACTACATGATAACTCTTACCATTTCTTATAGCACCTCCTACTGGCCACAGGAAATTACATGAAAATCATGTGTTCTTCTTTGATGTATATCTCCTACAAATTTCACCCAATTGACTTTCCGTGAGGACTGAAGACGGGTGACATAAAAACTGATTTAAAAAATTGAGTTTCGTTACACCATGTGGGCGTGGCTCAGTTTCCAACTTTGATGTTTTGTCATGAATGGCTCAATTGAGTTACCATTATAGCGCCACCTACTGGAGACAGGGAGTTATATGTTTTATATTTTGATGTGCACCTCCTTACAGGTTAACCACATTCAGCTCATCCAGCCCAGCAAAAATTTTCATATTTTGGTGGTTTCAGAAATGGGCATGGCAAAATGGCTCCACCGCGCCCCCTAACATGTAGCCCCAATGGCTGGTTTCATCTACAATTACAAAATTTGGCACACGTATGTATCATGCCTAGACGCACAAAAAAGCCTGTTGGACCCACCCCCTAAACCCAACAGGAAGTCGGCCATTATGAATTATGTGCTGATTTTTGGCGATTTCGGGCCTCGTACTTTTGGTATCTTGTCCTACATCATTCATTTGAATGACTTCAGATTTGGTTTGTCCATTCTCAACCCCTTAGTGATGAAAAGTTATCACAGGTCCACTCAAAACTTCTACTGTTTTACTGTTATGTGGCGTACAATTTTAATGTCTCGCCATACAACAGGAAATTGTTGTAATTTTGGTGTACATTGTCCAATCTGCCTGAAACTTCATAGGTTTGACGAGGGTCCCGCCCTGAACAGATCTGTATAACAATATTCACTAGTCGTGATAGCACCACTTAGTGGCCACAGGAAATAACTTTTTTTTAAAACTTTTATTAAGTTGGCCTACTCAATTAATGGGATCCAGTTGAAGTTTTTTCTGTATGATCTCAAGACCTTCTTGATTGAAAGTTATCAGTGGTTCATGCAAGGTTTTCCTGTTATCTGGCGTAAAACTTTGATATTTCGCAAGAAAACAGAACGTTGTTGTAACTTTGGTGTACATTGTCCGATCTGCCTGAAACCTCAAAAGATTTATTAGGGTCCTGCCCTGAACACATCTATATGACAATACTTACGAGTCATAGTGCCACCTACTGTCAGGAAATACGCCTTGAGAGACAATTATCATTGTATTTTCATGATATTTTCATGGTTTCAGCAAATGACGTAGGCAAAGATGATGTGGAATTTGTCTCTCCTCCGCTGCCACCTACTGGCTGTTGGAAGTACTACACCATGTGAAGTAGCTAACTCTAGGGTCCAAACTCTTTGCATATATTGTCCGACTTTCACAGAAATGAACGAGCGCATTAGCTGGAGTCCCACCAGAACCCCGACATACGTTAGGGTGCGAGGGCCTGTTCATCGCTGCTTGCAGCTTTAATTATTAATATTAGACGAAGGCCCTCTTGAAACTGAAGGAATTATAAGGGCCCGAGCCCTGAACGGGTGGGAGCACCCTATTGAAATTTTTGGAATTATTATTAGGGCTCAAGCACTTAACGATGTGAGGACTCTCTTGGAATGCAAGGAATTATTATTGGGGCCCGAGCATCAAATGGAGTGAGGACCCTATTGTAATTGGTTAGTTTTTTATTATTATTATTATTATTATTATTATTATTATTATTATTATTATTATTTCGTCAAATGAATCGCTTTGTTGAGGGCTTTATCATACTCAAAAACTCATGAAATTTGGCATGCTTACTAATTAAATTTTTTGTATTTTATAGGTGTCGTGTATAGTTTTCAAAATATGAGCTTAGTAGCGCCCCCTAAATGCCAGCCCCAATGAGAGTGCCACCTATTGGCACAGAAAAGACAAAGTTTTACACGAAGAGGTCCAGCTCCTAGCAGGTTGACTTGATTGCTCTCAAAATTGTGTCAAAAAATCATAAAGATGTTGGTGATGTTGTAAAAGTAATATTGTCCATTTTCACTGAATGGCGTACTGCAGTGCCATGGCAAATTTTGATGTTGCAACATGTCATCAAAAACTGTCATAACTTGACCCCAGATGGTCAGATCTTAACAAAATTTCGCACATTTTATGAGAGTCCAAGCCTAAAGACACCTGCAGTGGAATTATGAATCACAGTTATAGCACCACCGAGTGGTCACAGGAAGTTACTTTTTTGATGTATTTGTGTTCTTTGATGTTTCCCCGAGAGCAGATTACCCCCAGCGACCTCATCTCAAAATACTGCAAAGATTTTCATGATACAGTGAAAAAATACTTTTGTGATTTCATCACACGCTGTTGCCATAGTAACATACTATTCGCCGTAAAAAAGAAAACACTTTAAGAAGGGCAAGGCATGCATGAAAACACACCGATTTTTTTTAGATCCATCAGAAATCCTCAAATGTGATATCTGATATGATTTTTTAATTTTTTTTTAATTGAAGTTCCATTGAGAATGGTTCTCCAGCGGCCCCTACAAAAATTTAAATGAAGCCGTACCCGTGGACCGATAAACCTAGAGCAATGAAACTTGGGAAATATGTGTACAAGACCAAGACCTACAAAGAAGCCTCTTGGAGCCATGCCCTAACCCCAACATGAAGTCCGCCATTTTAATTAAAATTTTGATATTTTTTTTTGTAATTTTAGCCTCCTTTCAAAAACGATCAAGTCCTACAGATTTCCTTTGATCGACTTCACATTCGGACCATAGTACTTCCTAAAGTTGGTGACGTTATATTGTGACCAGTTTTTGATTTCATCAAACGCTGTTACCGTTCTCCCCCGTCTCTATATGAAACAGGAAGTTGTGTTTGAGGTGCTAAGGATGGTTAAAAACTCACCAAAATGTGGAATACATATCAAAAGTCCTAAATTGTGATATTTGATATGATCTTTTTGGCTGTGATGTGCCAAAATGTGCTCTGTAGCGCCACCTACTAATTTTCAATGAAGCAGCCCCTGCAAACCGTTTAACCTAGAACGACAAAACTTGGAAAACATGTGTAAAAGCCCAAGACCTACAAAAAAGCCTCTTGGAGCCATGCCCTAAACGCAACAGAAAGTCCACCAATTTTAATTTTTTAAAAAATTTTGGGCAATTTTTTGCCATTTCTGCTAGAGCCCGACTGATTTTTCAGTGTACCAGTATTACCCCCGATATAGGCCTTATACAGACAAAATACAGCAAATCAGCCTCGGCTAATATTTTTTCCCATATGCGCTGATAGGAAAACTCACAGACTTCACAGACCATATAAGGCAGCAGTGTTTTAGAAACAGTTGCATTCTAAAGTTGTCCAGCAGATAGAGCTCTTACTCAATTGTTGACCCTCCTCTCTGCTCTGTGAAAGCAGCAGATTAGAGCAACTTCAGCCTCCTTCAATCACACAGGCTGTCTGCCTCTTTGTTTTACACCTATGGCAGAGAGAGAAAGAGTCAGAGAGAGACAAAGTCAGAGTGCGCTCTCCATTGTTATACTACTCTCACGACATTGTGACAGAGAGCGCTGCAGAATAGTGGACAGCGGTGCAGTCACTCAGAGTGTTTTTACAGTAAGCAACATTGAAATACATACTGTTATGTTTAAAAACAATGGCCTCATCTTTCTGCAAACGTACAAGATGACTTCAGGTTCTAGGGTACAGGAGAGCACTACCAACCAGCTGACTTTATTGTATTTAGCAGTTTTTCAGACCCTCCTAGGGACGTTATATTAAAGCAGCAATGGCAAATCACAACGCATACACACACAACACACACACACACACACACACACACACACCTGCTAAAGTGAATTAGCTCATCTCCAGCCTTAGCACTACATGGAGGAAACACTAAATCACTGCTGTGCGAGTGTTGCCGTTTCTCAGAGAGACACAGACGCATCAGTCGTCGTCTAGCAAGTAGCCCCAATGTGTGCGGAGGGGCGAGGGCCTGTTCATCGCTGCTTGCAGCTTTATTTATTATTGTTATTAGGAATTATTAGGGCCCGAGCACCGTACTGTGAAACTTTGGAGGCCAGTGCAACACCCCAGTACCTACAAAAAAAGTCTCTTGGGACCATACTGTAAAACCAACAGGAAGTCAGCCATTTTGATTTGAAGTTGTAATGTTGGTGTATTTTTGGCCATTTTCAGGGGTCGTTATCTTGAGAACTTGTCCTAGAGCTTTCATCAGATTGACTTCAAATGTTATGGCTACCTTCATAAGACCTTTGACAGCAAAAGTTGTTCAAGTCATGAGTTTTCATCACACCGTGTGATCCGTATGAGGCATCTAATTTGCATGTTCTACCATGAACCAGGAAGTAAACAGGAAGTGGTATGTAACTTTGCTGTAAAGGGTCCAATATGACCCAAACTTCACGTTTGATAGGAGTCCTGCCCTGAACACATCTATATGACAATTTTAAGCAATAATGAGAGCGCCACCTATTAGTACAGGAAAGACAAGGTTTTGCACTAAGACGTCCAGCTCCTAGCAGGTTGACTCGATTGATCTTAAAATGTTTTCAAAAACTCCTTAAGATGTTGATGGTGCTTAAAAATGAAAATTATGAGTTTTCATTGAAAGGCATTCCCACGGTGGGGTGGACATTTTCGATGTTTCAACATGACGTCAAAAACTGTTGTAACATCGCCCCAGATGGTCAGATCTTTACAAAATTTGACAGATTTGATAAGAGTCCATGCCTGAAGACATCTGCAATGCAATTTTGAATCTTAGTCATAGTGCCACCAATTGGTAGCAGGAAGTTACTTTTATTACTCTTTGATTTTTCCCCTGTAGCAGGTTAACTCAATTAACCTCATATTCAATTAGAATACTGTAAAGACCTTCATGATGCACAGAAATTAAACTTTTGAGTTTTCATCAAACGTCATTGCCAAAGTTACGCATTAATCGCCATAAAACTGGAAGCACTTTGTAAGGGGCAAAACATGCACCAAAACTCATCAAATGTGGCACACACACTCAGAAGTCCTAAAATGTGATATCTGATGTAATTCTTTTTGCACGTGTGCTAAAATGGTTTTGTAGCGCACCGTAGAGATTTCAACGAAGCAGCCCCTGTGGTACATTTCACCTAGAGCTACAAAACTTGGGAGGCATGTGTAACAGCCCAAGACCTACAAAAACATACCCTAAACCCAACAGGAAGTCCGCACTTTTGAACTGAATGTGCAATTTTGATGTATTTTTGGCCATTTTCAGGGGTCACAATTTTAGGACCTTCTCCTACAGATTTCATCCGATTGACTTCAAAATCTATACATCCTCTCAGAAGGCCCTGGACATCAAAAGTTTTCGTCACATTGTGTGGCCGTCACTGAGCCAAACATTTCCATGTCTCGCCATTAACCAGGAAGTAGTTTATAACTGAGGGACATGGTCCAATCTGCACCAAACTTCACGTATGATGACAGTCTTGCCCTGAACACATCTACATGACAACTGTTACCATTATTTATAGTGCCCCCTACTGGCAACATGAAATGTCATGGAAATTACATGCTTTAGGTTTACCATGAATGTTGTTGCCATGGAGACCCAGTGGTTGCCGCCAAAGAGGAAGTTGTTATAACTTCACTTTGCATCGACCGATTGGCCCCAGATTTCACAGTTGTGGTCAGGCTGCAGCCCTTAGCACATCAAGAAGTCATTGAATTATCATACTCACTACCTGTTGCCACCTACTGGCAACAGGAAGTATGCCTCGTACCACAAGTATCTTTTGATTTTCATGAAATTTACATTGTTTGGTCTACAAATGATGTAGACCAAGATGGCGTCGATTTTGTGTGTCCAAAGGAAGTAATTTACCATGTAAAATATCTCACTCAAGGGTCCAAACTTTCTGTATACTTTTTCAGACTTTCACTAAAATGGATGATTGCATCACTCAGAGTCCTCAGAGTCCTGCCAGTAGCCTCGACTTGCATTGGGGTGCAAGGGCCCGTTCACCGCTGCTTGCAGCATTAATTATTATTATTGTTATTCCTTGAAATAAATTTGCTTTCAGAGGGCTTTAATATGCGCCAAAACTCATGAAACTTTGCAGCCTTGTCAAAAGTGATGAACTTGTCAATATTTAGGTCTATATAGGTCTCAGGCTTGGACCTATAAAAATGGCTTATGAGCGCCCCCTAGACACTTTCTACGGAGGAGCCCCCAAAGGCCATTTCATCTACAACTACAAAAATTGGCCGGCACACGCCAAGACAAATGAAAAAGTCTCTTGGAGCCATATTGTAAACCCAACACGAAGTCAGCCATTTTGAATTTAAAGTGCAATTTTGGTGCAGTTTTGGCTTTTCAGAGGGGTCATTACTTTTCGAACTAGTCCTACAGATTTCATCCGATTGACTTCAAAATTTAAACATCCTCTCAGAAGGCCTGGGACATCAAAAGTTAGATACGTGAGTTTTTGTCACACCGTATGGGCGTTTATATGCCAAACATTTCCATGTCTCACCATGAACCAGGAAGTAAACAGGAAGTAACTCTGAGGGACATGGTCCAATCTTCACCAAACCTCACCTGTTGGATGACAGTCCCACCCTGAACACATCTACATGATAAGCATTACCATTTCTTTTAACGCCTCCTACTGGCCACAGGAAATGACATGAAAATCACGTCAAAGGTTTGTCATGAACATCATTGCCATGGCAACATGGTCTTCGCCGCCAATCAGGAAGTTGCTGTAACTTCACTTTGCATCAACCGATTGGCCCCAAATTTTACAGGTGTGATCAAGGTGCAGCCCTGAAAACATCAACATGTCAATTAAGTATGATAATCATAGCGCCACCAACTGGAAAAAGGAAGTAAGCCTCTTAACACAACTGTACTTTAATTTACATGACATTTACATGGTTTGGTGTGCAAATTATGTAGACCAAGATGACTTACATTTTGTGTGGTCTCTAGCTCCACCTTGTGGCCACAGGAAGTATTACTCCACATGAAATATCTAACTTTGCCATGAAACAGGAAGTTGTTGTAACTCAGCCAGACATTGTCCAATCTTCCCCAAATTTTTCATGCTTGATAAGAGTACAGAGTTGAACACATCCGCATGGCTCACTTGACTTGTAGCCATACCGCCACCTACTGGAACCAGAAATTTACATGATTTACATTTTTAGTTGCATACCCTTACAGGTTGACCACATTCAACTCAAACTTGGTAACAAAAGCTGGTGTAAGACCTTCATGATGCCTCCTTGTGAAGATCATATGTTTTAAATGGACGCATTTGCTGTGGCAATGCAGTATTTACCACCAAAGGAAGCTTCTTTAACTTCAGTTTGCAATAACCGATTGGCTCCAAATTTTACAGGTGTTAACAGGTTGCGGCCCAAAACAGATCAACATGTGATACTTTTCTGACTTTCACTGCAGTTAAAGATCGGGGCAGTTGGAGTCACACCAGTTACCCGGAGTTGCGTGGGGGTGCGAGGGCCCATTCACCGCTGCTTGCAGCTTTAATTAGGGCCCGAGCACTGAATGGTGCGAGGACCCTCTTGAAATCTTGGGAATTCTTCTTCTTATTATTATTATTCTGGCCCAAGCGCTGAATGGTACAAGGCTCCTTTTGAAACTGAAGGAATTCTTCTTCTTTTTCTTACTGTTATTATTATTATTATTGTTGTTGTTATTATTATTATTATTATTATTATTATTATTATTATTTTATTTTCTCAAATGAATTGCCTTTTTGAGGGCCTTAATTTATTCAAAAAGTCATGGAACTTTGCAGACTTATCAGGTCTGGTGAAAAATTTGATATTTTATTGGTCTTGGTGTGGGTGGGAGGATTTCAGTTGCGCCCCCTACTGATTTTCAACGAAGCAGCCCGCGCAGCACATTTTACCTCGAGCTGTGAAGCTTTGGAGGTGTGTGCAACACCCCAATACCTGCAAAAAAGTCTCTTGGGGCCATACCATAAAACTAACAGGAAGTTGGCCATTTTAATTTAAAGTTGGAATTTTGGTGTATTTTTGGCCTTTCAGAGGGCTCATAATCTTTTAAACTAGTTCTACAGATTTAATCAGATTGACTTCAAAATTTAAACATCCTCTCAGAAGGCCTGGGACATCAAAAATTACTACATCCGTGAGCTTTCATCACACCCTGTAGGTGTTAATGGGCCAAACAATTTCATGTCTTGCCATGAACCAGGAAGTAAACAGGAAGTAGTTTATAACTCTGAGGGACATGGTCCAATCTTCACCAAACCTCACCTGTTAGATGAAGCTGAACACCTACATGATGAGCATTACCATTTCTTATGGTGCCTCCTGCTGGTTACAGGAAATGACGTGAAAATCACGTGTTCTTCTTTGATGTATATCTTCTACAGATTTAACCCAATTGACTTCAAATGTGGTGTCTAAGACCTTAAGACATGTGACATAACAACTGATTTAAAAAATTGAGTTTTTCGTCACACCATGTGGGCGTGGCTTGGTTTTCTAATTTTGATGTTTCCATGAAACAGGAAGTTGTTGTAACTCAGCCAAACATCATCCGATCTGCCCCAAACTTCTCACGCTTGATGGGAGTAAGCTGCATGGCTCAATTGAGTAATCATCACAGCACCACCTACTGAAGATAGGGAGTTATATGTTGTTTTTTTTTTTACGTGCACCTCCTTACAGGTTGACCCTATTCAACTCAAACTTAGTAAGAAAAGCTTTGAGACCTTGATGATGCGTCCTTGCAATGTCACAGGTTTGTCATGAACATTGTTGCCATGGCAACATGGTCTCCACCACCAAACAGGAAGTTGTTCTAACTTCATTTTGCATCAACCGATTGGTCCCAAATTTTACAGGTGCAATCAAGATGCAGCCCTGATCACATCAACATGTCATTGTGATACTCACTGCGCCACCTGCTGGCAACAGGAAGTAAGCTTTGTAACATAAATATCCTTTGATTTACATGAAATTTACATAGCTTGGTCTACATCATTTGTAGACCAAGCTGACGTAGATTTTGTGTGGCATCCATCGCCACCTAGTGGCCACAGGAAGTACTACACCATGTGAAATATCTCACTTAAGGGTCCAAACTCTCTGCGTACTTTCTCCGACTTCGTTCTCCGAATGAACGATCGCGTCACTCTGAGTCCTGCTAGTAGCCCAACTTTCGTGGGGGTTCATCGCTGTTTGCAGCTTTAATTATTATTATTATTTTTCCGCCAAAAGAATTGCATATTTAGAGGTCTAAACATGCACAAAAAAATCCTGAATCTTGGTACGCACCTCCAGCCTGGTGAAAAATTTCGTATTTTGGTGTTTTCGGAAAACGGGTGTGGCAAAAGGCTCCACAGCACCACCTCACGTGTATGGTAAGTTCACATAAAGTTATATCTACATCAACAAAATTTGGTATACTTATGTATCATGCCAAAATGCACAAAAAAGCCTCTTGGACCCATCCCCCAAACCCAACAGGAAGTCGGCCATCTTGTATTATGTGCTCATTTTTGGCAATTTTTGGCCTCTTTTGCCATCCTGTCCTACAGGATTAATCTGATTGACTTAAGAATTGGTGTGTTTATTCTCAAACCCTTGGTGATGAAGAGTTATTGCAATCTGTTCAAAACTTTTACGGTTTTCCGTTACATGGTGTACAATTTTGATATCTCGCCATACAACAGGAAATTGTTGTAACTTTGGTGTACGTTGTCCAATCTGCTTGAAACTTCATAGGTTTGATAAGCGTCCCACCCTGAACACATCTGTATGACAATTTTCATTAGTTGTAATAGCGCCACCAAATCGCAACAGGAAGTAAGCCTTGAGGAACAATTGTCATTGGATTTACATGATATTTATATGGTTTGGTTGATAAACGATGGACACCAAGATGACTTATAAATTGTGTCCCCTCTGCTGCCACCTAGTGGCCGCTGGAAATACTACACCATGTGAAATATTTCACCCCAGGGTCCAAACTCTCTGCATGCATAATCATACCTTACCGCAAGGAGCCCCGACATGCATGGGGATGGGGGTGCGATGGTACTTTCATCGCTGCTTGCAGTCTTAATTTTGTTTCAACTCTTTCATACACTTTTGTTCATACATACACCACCTCTTCAGTCTTGGCCATAAGGAGCTTAGTACACTATCCTAACTCTTAAAAACCATGTAGTGGCATGAGGCAAGTGGCATGACTACAGTTATCTTTTCAACTTTCTTGCAAAGATGCACAGTTTACTACACATCTTCCCGCAATGTGCTCAACAGGAAGAAATGATGCTGGGTATGATTTGCCTGGGGACCAGTGTTAATTTTGGCGGCTATTTTAGATTTAGTTTTAGTTTTAGTCTTGTGACGAAAATGCTTATTAGTTTTAGTCATTTTTATCCTTCATAGTGTTAGTCTAGTTTAAGTCGATGAAAATTCATGACATTTTAGTCGACAAAAATTAATGACATTTTAGTCAAGTTTTATTCAAGGTGTCATTTTTCTATTTAAACTTATCCAGCCAGTCTAATACAGGTCCCATGAATAATAATCAAGGTGACAGGTTGTATAAAAATGTCATTTAAATGTTATTTTTTTAAATACAACTATAAATAATTTCTACACAACTTGCATTTCTCCATCAGAGTTTTTCACAGGTTTAAAGGATGATTTACAGGCACCAGTCACTGATCATCATTTGAAAAGCTCAAAATCATTATTTATGGCCTCAAACATTTTGATAGGAACAAATAACTAATTTCAGACAACTGGGATTACCCAGATTAACTGTAAACTCTGACTTATTGGTGTAACTGTTAAGAGGCAGAAAAGTAACTTTATTACAGCCTGATTTTTTTTCTAAATCTGCAGAATGTTAGTTTGGATGTTGACACTCAGGTCCTCTCACAGAATCGCTGATTAAAATGAAACTTCGGAGCTGTCAAAGAAAGTTCCGATGGTTTATATACAGCAGAGCTACTCTCAGATAACGAGCCTCCTACCTGTCAGACGATGTGCAGAGAACAGATATGTAGAGAGGACAGCGGCTGGCTGCTGCTCACCCTGCAGGGGTTCACCGGCTAACTAATGGCGCTAAATGTTAACAGCCTCTGCTACAGCTAACAAACTCCAGAGATACAGATAACAGCTCCATCATCCGTAGTCAGACACACACGGCTACTTTTTTACTGCTGAACTAAGCCTCACAACTAGCACCAACAGCTGGCTGGTCCAGTGTGAGTGTTTGCAGCCTGACCAAACCTTCTGGTGCTGACTATTTACTGGAGTGTCCAGCCCGCCACCACTCCATTCATACTGTTGCTCATGCTGCATCAGAAAACAATTGCACGCACAGCTGTTGTTGGCCATTCTGTTCTCCTCTCCTCTCATTTTGAATGTCTGACAATAAGCCACTAACATTTTCATCTCATCAACGACAATAAAACTTAGATTTTGTCATAGTTTTTATTATTAAGATCTATTTTTAGCTCATCATCATCTCATTTTTGTCATGGGAAAAAAGGTTGTTGACGAATAATTTTCGTCATAGTTTTCGTTAACCAAATTAACACTGCTGGGGACTTCCATCTTGAAGGTGTAAGGGGAATGTAATGATTTCTGTTGCATCTTCATATTTACATCCTGTCTAGCCTTAGAATGTCATAACATGCACCCTACATTAAAAATTTTAATACCTGCATCTTTATATATATCTGTCATCCCTGGTAGAAAAGATTTTTTTGTATTGGAATGATTCATGTTGAATCTATGTCTAACCTATCTTTTTTTCCAATTAAGGATAAAAGGGTGACTAGCTAGCAAGGTTTACTCAGATTGAATGCTTAAATATCTAACCAGACAGAATCTGGATATTTTCAAACCCAATCTACCAGATACTGAAAATGAGAAGCAAGCTGGTGTAGTTTTAATGTGGGGGATTGTCATTCCCACTTGATGTGAAAGTAACTGCAACTTTGCAAATTTAAATCATGGTCTGTTACTATGTATTTATATATTTTATTTTATTTATTAAGTTCTCTGAGTTAGGACCGTGCGCATTAATCAACATATCAGCAGTAAGCATCAATGTAAATACGCTGGAATTAGCGCAATTGCTAAATTTCATTCGTAGTCCACCACAAAAAACAGTTACACAGACAGGTCATAGAACAGTCAACACACTCAACACATCACAAACGGACACATTTGCCCACCCCCCACAAAAAGTCCTGGGGAACAGGCAACAGAGGAGAAAGCTATTATGTATGGGTACATGAACGGTTTGTTTTCAACCTATGTCTTGGGGTTTTGTGTTTTTTGTTACAGTGGCTAGACTTTTGTCAGTTGTCACAGTCCCTAATATGTGCTGGTATCTTATTTCATGAATGTGCGCCTATAACAGACACCACCACTTGACTAAATTTAGTCCTACGCCTCAGTATATTACAGTTTCCCCTAGTTAGCGCCCTAGTGTTCATTCTTTTTTTTTCTACATTAAATCATTTAATAGTGGGGGGGCAAGCCCATTCAAAACCTTAAAAACAAATCAGACATCCAAGAATGTCTGATAACTATCGATATCTAAAATGTTATACTTACTTTGGATGTTGTAGTAATGAAAATGTAAAGGTTTCCTATCTAAAATTTTGAGTGTATTCTTGAATAGAGACTTTATCTTTGACAGGTTTAACTAAACTAAACTAAAATTTTTGTACATGTTCCTTAAATTTAAGATATGAATGAAAGACTACACCAAGATACTTAAACTGTTCCACCACATCCAGTCTCTCTCCATTGACTAAAACAAATGGTTGCTGGCCCTCTGCTGGCTGCTGAGAGAAAACATGCATACAGTTTTTTTTAGTGTTGAGATGTAGACAGGAGTTTTGGTGCCAGTGAGACATATAAGGTGATTCATTTTAATATACTATAAGGTAAAGGACAATTTTGTCTCTACACATTTCACCTTTACCAGCCTCCTCTCCTAATTAGACGTGCTGAATCAACAGTTTTATTCTCATTACCCAGGCCCGCTATAAAAACTTGTCAAATTTTTAGGTTTTATTTTCTATTGGTAGACCAGCCACAATATGACTGTAGACAGTTGACTTCAATATCAAACGTTCCTTTCATTTTGCAGCCATGCCGTTACAACTCTGACATCACCGCTGTGTGATTCTCTTTGATGAATTTGATAGATGAGATAATGCAGTCTTATAATAAAGCTTACAATGCAAAAGTTTATAATTCCATGTAATGAATACATTATTGATTGATTGACTGACTGACTGACTGCTTGATTGATTGATTGATTGATTGATTGATTGATTGATTGATTGATTGATCTAATATGGGTAGCCTTCCTCAGTTGTGTAGAAACCTATAGGAGCTTGTAAGTAGAGATGGTTAGATTGATGATTGAATTCCCAACTCCACATCCTTTTCCCTAACATTTTTTATTCTGTTTACCCTATGATTTATCCCACTCTTCTGCATCTCTGTCTCTTCTGCAGCTTTCAGAGTTATTTATCTCCTTTGAGGAGAAGCCTCAGGGTGCAGCCTCCTTAGCCCAGGTCCACAAGGCAATGCTGCTTGATGGGAGGACAGTGGCAATCAAGGTCCAACACCCCAAAGTCCAGAGACAGAGCTCCAGGGACATAGTGGTGATGGAGGTGAGTCTGTGTCTGTTAAAATACTTAGAAATAAGTGTTTTTGTGTCTGAGACACAGACTTGTGACTTACTGGCCTCAGATATGATGTACGTCATTCTCTCTCAATAACCTAACATGCAACTGGCAATAATGCAACACAAGAAAAATGAAGACATAAAAAAATCTATTTTATTTATGTAGCCCAATATCACAAGTCACATATTTGCCTCAAGTGGCTTTACAATTCTTACAGCAAATTACATCCTCTCTCTTTAGACCCTTGATTTAGAAAAGGAAAAACTCCCCCTAAATAACCCTTTAATGGGGAAAAATGAAAGAAACCTCAGGGAGAGCAACTGAGGAGGGATCCCACTTCCAGGACCAAAAAAGAGTTAGAAGTTGTTTGTCCATAATAAACAAAAACAACAAAATTCTCAGTGTCAAAAATAATATGATAAAAATAAAGATAGATGGAGAGTCATGTGATGCGGGTAGCAGCGATGGCAGCTTGAGTGGGAGGCAATGCAGCTAATTCATCAAAACTTAAGAGTTATACATGACTTTGTTTTATGTTTTAGTTGTGTAATTCATAGGAGCAATATATATAATAGCAGTGTTTCCCACAGATTGCCAGTTTATCTGTGGCGGGGGTTTGTATCACTGTATTTGTGGTGTCACTCAATAGATGAGGAGGTATTTGCAGATTTTTGTAAGTGAAAGAGAGTTTTAGGCCCAGCAGAATGAATAGTTCAGTTTCACTTTTTGTGTCTGATGTTCTGCTGCATATCTCTGCCTCTACTAAAAATAATCCAACAGTAATTTAATAAGGCTCTTTATTAACAGTCCCGCTCCACTGAGATTATGGCGGGCCAAATTAGACAATGGCGGCTAAAGCTAGCATAGCAGTTGAAGACTGCAACGTGCCCTCGGCTCAGCATCTATGCACTACTAAAAGGCTAAAAGGCTTTATAGGATGAGAATTTGGATGACACTTAACTTAAAGACTTTTATTAAAAGTAATTGTAACATATATAATATAGTATTTTCTTTTGTCTGGAAAATTTTTCAGTTAGGTAAAGGGGAAATCAGATTCTGGCCTGCATTCATTGACATCAGTTTAGATTAGCTTCATGTCAATCTTAAATGTTTGCAAGCCTTTAATTTTCAGTTGTCAGACTGTCTTAAATCCCGAGAAATGTTTTGTTTTCATTATTTCAAAAAAAGAATGACTGTTATGAATAAATATTCAAGTTTTTGCTTTTTAATATAGAGACATTTTACTTTAATGTTTCACAGATTATTAAATCACTTTCTTTTGGACCAATACACTCATCTAGACATTATAATCTTTTATTCTTTCTACAGATTGAAAATTGTTTGATTGATTGAAGATTGCTAGCAAAAAAGTTAGCAGGTGATGTGATGGGCTTTCATTACGTCAACGCTTAATCAGTCTAAACATTCAAGAACCTAGAGAACCAAGGGAAGGTAGAAGGTAGACTTGTTAATGCACAGCCTATATTGCACGTACCTGTAATATTTCCTAATGAACTGACTCAAACCCATTGGCAGGTGTATGAGTTAATAAACGAACAACAATGACCACAAAGATCAGTTTTCATTTTCATATTACATTTGTGGGAAGTTATTACAATTTTGAAAGTTAAAGATTTTCAACTTTCCACAAATGTAACAAATCCCTGCAAATGTAATAGTTATTACATTTGTGGGAAATTTTGTATTACGTTTGCAGTAAGCAACTGCTATTACGTTATTAAATTTGTGGGATTATTACATTTAAAGCTGCAGATTTGTATTTCATTTGGGGGATTCAGTCGCCCCACAGAGAAACAGAGAAGTCTGAGGCCCGGTACACTGCTTGTGTGAGCAGTGTGTGTGGGTTGTGGAACCTGTTAATTTTTTTCCGGCATCCATGTGAACTGTCAAGAGCAGTAGAATCTCTGTTCAGGAGTGGCTAGACTGCTGATCAGCTGCAGCACAGCTTTAGTAAAATGTACAGTAAAATGGTCTTTTAATAATCATATTGACATTACACCACCTCTTACTGCAGATTCAATGTCTATATCTGTCGCAGGCATGAGTAAATACACATACTGTATATTTGTTTTGCTAAACATTTCCTGTTCATTTTTCTGTCGACAGAATCCTTCTAAGTCGTTAACACAATGCTTTTTATTGTGAAACATTTGCATAACCGTATTGTTGACAATACGGTTGCATGGCTTCATAAATTAGGGGCGAAATACAGTCACTTTCAAAATACGGACAACTAAAACATACTACCAGATGCAGCGGTTTTCACAAAGTTTACTGTATTCTCATCTGCAAGTACAGTGAAAGCTGATTGTAATCAACTGCTTATATAGATCAAAATGTTTGGGACTCAATAATTGCTATAAAAATGTTGTTTTTGGACAGGAAGCCTTAAGACCTTGATGATCCTTTATTTTGAGGATTGTTACCCCAAATTTCACATGCTGGATAAAAGCCCAGGCCTGATGACGTCAACATGCCCATGTGTAGTTAAACTAGTGCCATCTACTGACAATTGGAAATGACAGTTTTTATACTTTTATTCAATTTTCCTACCAAGTCCACCACACATTTATGTCAAAAAGCCTTAAGATTTGATTAGGCTTTATTGCGAAGACTGTTAACAGCGTTTCAGTGGTGGGGCGGCAAATTTTAGTGTTTTGATATAACACAGTAAGCTGTTTTAATTTGTTGTAACATGAAATTTACATGTTTTGGTTTTAACAATATGCAGCAGCCCAATGTATAATAAGTGTGTGTTCTCTAGCATTACCACCATAGGTCATTTCCAGTGCCACATATTCCAAGCAGGAAATACCATCCGTCGTGGTAGCAGGCATACTGGCAGTGGCAGCAGGCATACTGGCAGTGGCAGCAGGGGCCTCTGCAGGTGCAAATGTGCCACACTGCCATCAGAAGCTCTCTCACTTGCTCTCTCCTATTCTCATCTCTTAGCCATTGGAGTTTGATCTTCGGACAACTGGCAGCTGCAAGAAGTGCATCTTTCCTTTCCAGTACACCAGTAAAACACATCTGTATGGCCTGAAAAAATACAATTTGATCCATTTATTATAGTTGTATAGCTACTACACTATTGACGCTATTGATTCGTTTGTTTGCTTAGAATGCTTTTCAGTCATGAATTGTTTTTCAAAAATCTCCTGCTACTCAGTGAACTGGTCTAAATCTATCATCTTACCCACTGGTATGAATGAAAGGGATGTGCTAGCCCTAGTGTCCCCTTATCACATCCCAACAAGCAATATTAAATATTTAGACAGCAATATATCTCCCAAGCTGACAGAGTTGTTCAACCTAAATTTCACACCACTTCTCAAATCAATACAAGTCGATTTAACTCACTGGAATAATCTCCCTTTCTCTCTCTGAAACAATAGCAACTATCAAATTGTCAGTTCTACCAAAAATAAACTATTTTCAATGATGCCCATCTTTCCCACCCCCTCCCAGTTTATATCCCTAAACTCAGCCATTTCAAAATTTTACTGGCAAAACAAAACAGCAAGGATAAAACTCACCACTCTCCAAAAACCAATATTCCACATGGGTTTAGAATCTGTGTATCATTCATTCAATTAATATTCCATTGAGAATCAAAAAACAATAAATTAAATAACAGGTCGTTTTCCGTTTTTTCCTTTTTGAAATGACAAAACATCAGGCCACATCAGGCCAGCTGATTAACTGTAGACTTAAACAAAAAAGAAAACTTACCTCACATATTGAGCCATACACTGCCCTCTCCAGCTCTCTGTCCGATATGTGCCCCTTTCGCTTGGGTCCGTGCTGAGCACAGAACCTTCTGACGCTCATTTTGGGGCATCGCTGGATACCCATCTGCTGCAGTGTGGAAGAAATTTCTGAGTGTGTTTTGCCAGCTACAAACAGCTCCTTAATAATATATGTGCGCGGCCCCAATGTGGCCATGGTGTTAAACTAAACTGCCCAGTCACATTTCTCCTCTTAGTTTCTAACTTTGCCGACAAAATATATGAACTTCCGGGTCGCGCAGATCAGACAAATTAAATAATAAAATCAAATTCGGCCGTGGCCCGTATTTCAACTTTCCTTTATTTGATTCTGACTAACAAATGGGATAATGTAAAAAAATACTAATTTTCATTTATTTGTTTTCATTTCAAAAAGGAAAAACAGAAAACGACCCATTATTTAATTTATCATTTTTTTTCAATTCTCAATTGAATATTAATTGAACTAGTGATACACAGATTGTTTAGAAGCCCCAAATTTTGAGCTCTATCATTTGGCAAATCACTTGAAATATCTTTTAAAATGGCTCAATCCCTCCAATCTTGACACCATCTGGTTAGATACAGAACAATCACCGTGCAATAATACACTTTTATCAGACCACCCATTTCTCAGTCAGACAATCAAGCATCAACAGTGTTTTCGCCTCTCTGGAGCATTCCTGCTCCCTTATTTCCTAGTTTTCCCAAATCCTGGCTGCAATCTTGGCTTTGCCTGATAGTGGTGATAGCTGTGCTGGTGCTGTGACCCTGCTGTTGGTCGTGCTCTTGCTGTGGTTGCACTGATACTGTACCACCGGCTCGCCCTGATTGTGGTCTTGGTTTTGCCGTTGCTGTGGTCCTTGGGCAATGTAAGGGTCTAAGGGCAGAGGGATGTCATATGCTGTAAAGCCCTCTGAGGCAAATCATGTTTTGTGATAATGGGCTTTATAAATAAAATGTACTTGACTTGACTTGTTCTCCTTCATAGATATGTTCGAAGGATAGTCCTTCTACCCACTAACACGCGCGCGCACACACACACATACATATCACTCATATGCTTATGGACCAGGTTATCTTTCTAATATCCCCTTGTTCCCGCACTTGTACTGTTCCACGTTGTCGGTTTTGTGCTGTATATTTCGTTGTTATTCACAAAGTAGTCCCATAAAAAAAGTTATCCCCTTGTAAGATGTCCAGTGCTGCCGTAAGTGGCCTCATAATGATGCAGTACTCTCGCAGGAGTTGGGGCTCCTTGTCATTGAGGCTCCTTGTCACTGAGGCACTTGATTCCCAGTTTGACACAGATGCTATTCAGGTCATTCATGGGAATCTGTGATTCTGGAAACAGCCTCAAAGAAGGAATTCCACCTTGTGGAAGATCAACTTGCCTTTGTCCAAAGAGCTGTGCATTTTGCGATACCCCTCCTACACACAGCCTTGGTGTCTGCACTGGAAGTTAAGTATTTTTCAGCGTCACCTGTGGAAAATAATTTCATTGTATGAGATGCACACCTCTGGGGGTGTGGTGGGATGTACCTGCCTCTGATTCTCTTACATGCTAAGGTGGCCTTGTTGAACTCCAAAGTGGATCTGCTAATCCAGTGAACTGTGACACCCATATAGCTTCTGTTGTTAGCTGTCGAGATGTCAGCTGTGGTGGAAACAAAGTCTATCTCTCCAAGTGTGGCCTTCAAATTAGCTTCCATCATCGCATATTCTGTCTCCAGGTAGCCAGAAAATGTCTTTCTCTGTGGCAGTTTGACATTGTTCTTTGTGGGTAATTTCTCTATGATACATCGAAAATGAGGAAGAGTCAACCATGGAAATAGGTAACATCTCCTTGACGATATACCCAGCTACAAGCTTCTTCAGACCTTCTCCACTCACGGGGGATGTTTTCCTTGATTTTAGATCCAGTTTTTTGTTGTTTTGCAGAGTACACCCATCACTGGCAGTGGCAGAGGCTTCCCTGATAGCGCTGTTTTTTTTGGGACAAGTTCCACATTGTCATGTTGCCATGTCAGAAGCTTCATCAAATTAGATGTTGTATTTGTTGCGGTTGCAAATGTTTTGCACCCCCCACGTAGTTTATAACGGACAGCAATGTTCTGTGCATCTTTGACTGAGGCAAACTCAAAATAATGACAATAACTCCAGCTACTGAATGCGTACTTCTCATCCTCACCCTCCATGCTTTTTGGCTAGTAGCCAACATGACCTCGCTCTGACCTGCCGGCTCGCGCATGCATGTCGATGACATAATCTGCTGAGGATTGCATATAAATGTAATCTGACAAGAAAAAACACATTACATTTGGATAAGTAACTGTAATAAAATTACTGTTTTGGAAATTGTAAAGCCTTACTTACTTTGTTACTTGTTAAGTAATGTAATTACAACACTGGACTTGAATTACCCAGAAATTACCTTTCAGTACAGAAACCCATCCATTGCTATTATTCTGGTATAAAATGGCATACAATGTTAGCCATTGACAGAACATCATATGTACATGCCTTTTTTATCGTACTTGACAGTGAGACTAATTCTGATTTGTGATTTGAAGGTGCTGTTGAGGATGGTCCATTGGCTCTTCCCAGACTTTTCCTTCATGTGGCTGGTGGAAGAGGCAAAGAAAAACATGCCATTAGAGCTGGACTTCCTTCATGAAGGACAAAATGCTGAGAGGACGGCCAACATGCTTTCCCACTTCCCCTTTCTCAAGGTAAACATATAGTTATGTATCACCAGACCAATATGAAAATGAAAATTAGCTACTTCTCATTTAATCTTTTAATTCCAATGGGTGTTACCAACAGCTGCAGATGGATAGATCTACAACTATTTAAAGCAATGGAACATATTATGTATTGATGAGCATGTAAACAGGCTACAACGTGCAGATATTAACTGTTATGGTAAAGCATCATCAATATGTCTGTGAACAAGTGTTGCTGTTTTTGCTATCAGAATTTGTCAATAGCACTTCAACAGAATGTTTCACAACATCTGCAGCCATCTTGGTTTTTTTTGACAATGCCTCAGTGCAGATCCTCTTTAAGCCTGTTCTCATTCCAAACTATTATAATAGTGCCACTTCTTCAGTGCTTTTGGCATTTCATGCTTTTTGCTTGAAATAAAGCAGGATGGTGTCAGGCTGAAACACTGCTGGTAATGACGCAGTACAAGGAGCACAAGGGTGCCTGTAGGGGGGTGGGAGGGGAGGTGGTTAAGTTGAACCCAGACTTTGATGCGAGAGTCTGTTGTTCGCTTTCTGTCAGAATGTGATGTTTTGTTTCTACACCTTAACATGCGCCTCCTTCCCCTCATCCTAACCATCCGTGGCTTTGTTGTGCAATCCTTACCATCCATGCCAGCATGTGTATTTGTTGACATCCCAGCGTTGGTTTTCACATGGTGGGATTGCCTAAACATAACCATGTGCAGCATCATCCCACCATGTGCTTGTAGACATCACTATAGCAGCATCCCTGGACGTCAATAGCAGGTGCAGGATACCTAAAACATAATATTTAGACATGGAAGTCCATTGACAAAGCTGCAATATGTGACAATTTGGGAAGAGAACTTGTTACCTTTACTTAGTTTGGTTTATGCCCACTGTTGTGTCCATGGTGTGAGGGTGCATTGGCCAAAAATGACTTAATCAGGCATTTTGCACTAAGCACAAAGGTTTTTTCAACTGGTCAGTCATCTCATCAAACCTGACACGCAATAGATACTGTGAATTGTTGTGACTGGCCCAAAATGGGCCAGGGGGCTGTCCCAAGAAGCCAGTTCAACAGAGCCAAACTCTATGAACTGGCTCAACAAAGGCTAAAGCCTCAGTCAGAGATAACAGGTACCGCGTAGTTGGTTAGAAACTCTGTTAACCCAGGCTTTCTGCTTCCATCTGCATGTACGTTCACATAAAATGCGTCATCTGACTCTAAAAATGATCCATTGCATAATGCTTTGAAGGATATTTAAAAAGTATTACCGTAAAAAGCTACACTGTTGCTTCAGTTAGTGCAAGAGAGGAATGGGGGCAGAAAATTCCTAATTGTGTGAATGCACAAGTTAATATAATCTACTTATTATATGACTCATTTATTTCTAAAGTGAGAGCTGGTCATTCTACAGGTCTTAAAGTTTAAACTTTATGTAGCACATTTAAATATTTTAACCAAGACCTATGTATATTAGGTCTGACACTTTCCCATGATGGAGTCAAGTAAATTTTATTTATAAAGCCCATTTTCACAAAACAAGGTTTACCTCAGAGGGCTTTACAGTTTACGGCATCCCTCTACCCTTAGACCCTCACATCACCTAAGGAAGAACTCCCAAAAAAGAACCCCTGTAACGGGGAAAAAAAACACGGAAGAAACCTCAGGAAGAGCGGCAGAGGATGATGAGGGATTCCTCTTCCAGGAGGACAGATGAACAATAGATGTCGTAAATAACAGTTGAAATACAATCATGACAAAAAGGAAAGAGAAAGAGAGAGGGAGAGAGGGGGAGAGATGCACAGCAATAATGGAAACAGATGCATGTCATATTACATTAACAAGAGGTGCGAAATTATTAAATGCACTCTATGATAATATTGTGGGTGTTGACAACTGAAGATATCTGTGCAGACAGGCCGGAAGTTATTATGAGATCTAATGTGTGGCCTTTGTTATGTATGGGGTGAGTTACGTGTTGGATAGAATTCATGCAATTAAGCGAATTTAAAAATTCCAAGGCTAAAACGTCTGATCGATTGTTTACATGCAAATTAAAATCACCGAAAATAATCACTCTGTTGTAATTGGTGTGGATAGTTGATAGAAGATCTGAAAAATCTGAAAGAAAGTAAAAGAAGTGCATCGTTTTGGCGGCCTATAGACACACATACACATTTTTGGGGGGGTTTCTTAAAACAATGGAATGATATTCAAAAGATGTGTAATCATCAAATGTAATGTGTTTAAAACCAAGTGACGCTGAGAGGATGGTTGCTGTACCTCCCTCTTTTCTGCCTGACCTGGAGGAGAATGAAAAGCTGTAATATTGCAGTGAAGTTTCTATGAGAGTAGTTGGTCCATCCGTGCTGAGCCATGTCTCAGTTAAAAACATACAGTCAAGATTATTGTCTAAGTCATTTACATTAAAATATTTGTTTAAAAGTAATCTCATATTTAAAAGTGCCATATTCACTGTCAGTGGTGACGTTTTCTTGTGTTGGGGTTTAGCAGGTGGTTTGTGTGCATATACAGGTATGAGGTGATTAAAATTCATTCCATTTAATCTTTTTGTGTTTTGTCTGGTGGTGATTATGACAGGGATTATTGAACAGTCACTGGATGTTGGTTTACTGCAGGGGGAGTTGGTGGTGCTATTGAGGATAGTAGAGAGTGTACCTGGGTCATGTGAGGTTGGTAGTCAATTACGTGATGGGTTGCTCTGGATGATGACAATGGTGATAAGCAAAGGTGGTTTGCAGCATGCTGATTGTTTGTATGGTGTGAAATGGTGAAGTTTATGTTGGAGGAAAGCAGCAATGCACCCTGAAGATTCAGATGGAGGCCATCACAGATTCCCTTTGTTTCCATTAAAGATTTAAATTGTTAATAAAAACAGCACCGTGCTCCCTCAGCTGAGAGTCGGGACGGGTTCGGAGATGAAAGCTCTCACTCTGGATTGTTGCAGGATACTAAAAAGGCGGATGCTAGATGGAGGTGATGACCGAGGGCTGCATGCAGGGCATACCGATGACCCAGCCGTAGGAGGATTTGTTTGTGCGGTGCACGAGAGAGCACTAGCCATGCAGCGGGCAGAGGTGCGCGCCATCAGAGTCTGCTGTGTCCCTGAGAGTGAGGAAATCCCGTCTGACTGGTACTGGGAGTGAATCAGCTGTCAGATGTTACATGGATGTGCAGTGAGGCACAAACTCGTCTGACACCACCCACAGTCTAACACCTACACACACAGACACAGTGTCTGTTACGGAACTCGAAGTGACAGAGATCATGGCAGTAAGTGGACACACACTGGAGTGTCTACTGTTTGATCAAACTATCTCATCTGAATCACACAGGCTTCCTGTGTCTGTTAATAGACTCTTATTTCACTGAAAACAGAGATAAATGTTCATGATACCAAGCATCTGGTCTGTGCATAATATGAAGACCAAGCTTCCACAGATTAGCAAGCAGCGTGAAAGAAAATGTTTATGTGTTGCCAGGCAACAACTGTCACTTCCAGTGGTTGCGTAACTATTTGTGTTGGTGGAGCCAAAACAATCAGTAAATAAACAAACAAATCATAATCTGGTGTCGCTTATTACTGTTAATAAAACACGCTTGTAGAACTGTCGTATAAAAGCAACATCACACTCGAGGTTGTGATGTTGCACTGTATATCATCACAGCTGTGATTACATGCAACTGGATACTGGACTTCCTTATATGCAGACCCCAGAGAGATAGGAATTGCAGTCTTATCTTCTCTACATTAGTGCTCAACACCAGAGCCCCCCAGGGCTGTGTGCTCAACCCTCTCCTGTTTGTATGCGAAGTATACGAACAACACTACCATGATTGGCCGTATTAAAAATGAGGAGAGTTGAGGAGGAGCAGGTGAACAGCTATAGGTTCCTTAGAAATACTATCACTAAGAACCCATCTTGGTCATCGCACATTGCCACCCAGGTTGAAAAAGCACAGAAAAGGCTCTACTTCCCACTGTAACTTAGGAAGGCTAAATTCCAGAACAAGATCCTGGTTAACTTCTAAAGAGGAGCGATAGAAAGCATACTGACTTGAATCATCATGAACTGGCATAGTTCGCGCATGGCCTTGGACAGGAAGGCTCTACCGTGGGTGATTAAAACTGCCCAGAGTGACCTCAGTGAAGTGAGGTGTTTGCACAGAGCACAAAGAATACTGATGACAGCAGCCAGCCCAGCACAGTCTGTTCACCCTGCTGCCATCTGGAAAAAGATTCAGAAGTATCCGCTGCCGAACCACCAGACCACGGAGCAGCTTCTTTCCCCAGGCTGTGAGACTCCTCAACTCCTCCTGCGGCGCCAAAAGATTTAGCAGGATTTAGGATCACCTTAAAATGTCATTTCTTCTTAAACGTAGTTTAGGAAGGCTAAATTCCAGAACAAGATCCTTTGCTTGAAGTTATTACTTCTTCTGTACTGATATAAAGCACGTGATTCTGAAATAACTGCGGGAGCTCCTCGGTCTCACCACTCCAGCTGATCCGGCAGTTTTTTTGTGTCAGGTAAAATTTTTTTCCTGTACATTCCACTGTCGTTTGAACTACTTTTTTCAGCACACTGAGTGAAAACTGAGCATAATATCACAAATGCCGCTATCTGTTACCTATTACCTGTTAGCTATTCATTTGCTGGGTGGCCACACAATATGGCGGTTCCAACCCAAACAGCAACCACAATGCACTACGTGATGACGTCGGTTGCCAACCTCTATTAAGACCAGATTTCCCCCGGAAGTTTGCCAATTGTATGTGATGCCCTCATTGTTTGCTGGACACCATTTCGACAGCCAGCGACTTAATATATGTGGCTTAACATGTCAGTAGTATCATTATCACTGTCAATGATCATTAAAGGAATGAAACCAAAAGTTTTTTTTTGGTTTGTTTTGTTATTAATAACTACATTAGAATTTGGATTTTGCACTCGTTAAACCACATCATCTGCAAAAAGCAGGGACTCAATCCTGAGGTCACCAAACCAGAACCCTTAACACCCTGGTTGCGCCTAGAAATTCTGTCCTTAAAAGTTATGAACAGAATTGGTGACAAAGCCCTGGCAGAGTCTAATCCTCACTGGAAACGAGTCCGACTTACTGCCGGCAATGCGGACCAAGCTCTGGCAACAGTCATACAGGGAACGGACGGCCTGTATCAGGGGGTCCAATACCCCATATTCCTGGAGAACCCCCAACAGGACTCCCCGAGGGACACATTCGAATGCCTTCTCCAAGTCCACAAAGCACATGTGGACTGGTTGGGCAACCTCCCATGCACCCTCAAGGATCCTGCCAAGGGTCCAGAGCTGGTCCACAGTTCCACGACCAGGACGAAAACCGCATTGCTCCTCCTGAATCTGGGGTTCGACTGTCCGGCAGACCCTCCTCTCTAGTACCCCTGAATAGACCTTACCAGGGAGGCTGAGGAGTGTGATCCCCCTATAGTTGGAACACACCCTCCAGTCCCCTTTCTTAAAAAGAGGGACCACCGACCACCTTACGGCCACAGCATCAGTCGGCTGCCTCAGTGACGGAGGCACGGAACATGGCCCACTCGGACTCAATATCCCCCGCCTCCCCTGGGACATGGTTGAAGCTCTCCCGGAGGTAGGAATTGAAGCTGCTTCTGATGGGAGACTCTGGCAGACATTCCCAGCAGACCCTCACAATGTGTTTGGGTCTGCCTGGTCTGACTGGCGTCCTCCCTCACCATCGGAGCCAACTCACCACCAGGTGGTGATCGGTTGACAGCTCCACCCCTCTCTTCACCCGAGACATACATTCGCAAATCCGACGATACGACTACAAAGTCAATCATCGAACTGCGGCCTAGGGTGTCCTGATGCCAAGTGCGCAAATGGACACCCTTATGCTTGAACATGGTGTTTGTTATGGACAATCTGTGGCAAGCACAGAAGTCTAATAACAAAACACCACTCGGGTTCAGATCGGGGGAGCCATTCCTCCCTGTTGTTGCCAACGTGAGTGTTGAAGTCCCCCAGCAGAACGATGGAGTGCCCAGAAGAAGCACTATGTTGGGTAAACTCCAACATACAGGCACCGCGCCGGGGGGCAATAAGTATTGCCACCCCTTCCCGGTGCCTCTCACCAGTAGCAACTCCAAAGTGGAAGAGAGTCCAACCCCTCTCGAGAAGACTGGTTCCGGAGCCCATGCTGTGTGTCCAGGTGAGGCCGACTATATCTAGTCGGAACTTCTCAACCTCGCGTACCTACTCAGGCTCCTTCCCCACCAGCGAGGTGACATTCCACGTCCCCAGAGCTAGCTTCTGCAGCCAAGGATCGAACCGCCAAAGTCCCCGCCTTCGGCTGCCACCCAACTCACACAGCATCCGACCCCTTTGGCCCCTCCTATGGGTGGTGAGCCCACGGGAAGGAGGTCCCACATTACTCTTCGGGCTGTGCCTGGCCCGGGCCACCAGGCGATTGCCATCGAGCCCCACCCCCAGGCCTGACGCCGGGGGGGGAACCATTTTTCGTTTTCATCAGAAGGGGTCCGGTGAGCTACACTTTGTCTGGTCCCTCCCCGAGGACCTGTTTGCCATGGGTGACTCTACCAGGGGCATAAAGCCCCCGACAACTGAGCTCCTGGGATCACTGGGATACACAAACCCCTCCACCACGATAAGGTGGTAGCTCAGGGAGGGGATCTAGTTTCTCTCATGACATAATGTCCACAGACAATGACTTGGCGATAAATGAAATATTTTATTTAAGCTAATAAAATAATAAATAAAGTAGTAAATAGAGGAATGGATATGGCATATAAATTAAATTAAACAAATGAAAGGGAACCAAAGTAATGTATTTTATTTTTATTTATTTTTCGAGAAAGACTTAACAGAACCCCAACTACAAACCTCATTCAGCACAACCTCATCCCATCCCACAGTTGCCAGTGGATTCATGAAACAGCAGAAACTCACAGCAAAAATAAGAAAACAACAAAACCAAACAAAGTATAATGATCTCAGGTAGAATATTAGTAAAGGTGGTACCTGGCAACAATAAGCAGAAACAATGAGAAAAATAAATACATTGAAAAAGTAAATAAGTGTAAATAAAAAACAAGCAAAAAATAAAATATAATAAAAGGAGGAAAGAAGAAAAAAAATTAGTCGCTGGTGTTCAGGGTATCAGGCCATTAAAGACCCAAGGAGAAAGGACTATTACTCATCATTAATTGAGGAAAATAAAAACAATCCCAGGTGTCTTTTCAACACTGTAGACAGGCTGACTCAGAGTCACAGCTCCATAGAGCCTTGTATTCATTCGGCCATAAGTAGTGACAACTTTATGACTTTTCGAGATAGAATCCATCAGCTCTTACACTTAACTGACTTGACCCCGGGCTCAGGTAGCTTGGATGTGGCAGCAAGGCCTGGAATTTATTTGGACCGTTTTTCCCCCATTGGCCTTTGCAGACTCACTACTTTGATTTCTGCATCTAAGCCATCAACATGCCTGCTAGACCCCATCCCAACTAGACTACTTAAGGAAGCTTTACCCTTATTAGACAATTCTTTATTAGATATAATCAATGCATCTTTATTAACGGGCTACGTACCACAGTCCTTTAAAGTAGCTGTCATTAAACCTCTTAAGAAGCCCACTCTCGATCCTGAGATTTTAGCTAACTATAGACTGATATCTAATCTCCCCTTTATTTCTAAAATCCTTGAGCAAGATATCCAGGATAAGGAAAAGTTGATCGATGATCTTATATGGATCACCTTAACCCGGTCCAAGCATATATCCTATATGCAGGCCT
The DNA here is from genome assembly GCF_008729295.1 of Plectropomus leopardus. Lineage (NCBI taxonomy): Eukaryota > Metazoa > Chordata > Actinopteri > Perciformes > Serranidae > Plectropomus > Plectropomus leopardus. The sequence continues at coordinate 32,577,345 of NC_056476.1, read as the reverse complement.
CCCTTTCACCGTCGCACTTCTCCCAGCTTCTACAACTGCTGGTTTTGGACACTGCCACCACTCTTCCCTGGCTGACTTCAATCAGTTCCAGAGCTGGTATCGAAGCAGGTGGCCAAGAAGGAAGTCCTGTGGCATTGGTAAATAAACGGTCATGCGATGGGAATGAAGCTGGAGCCAGAGCGACTGGGCCGAGTATGACAGTTGTCCTTCTGCCGACTTCCGTGGCCGGCTGCTGAGTGGGCTTGAACGGGAGCCGGACCCAAGGCTCCAGCTCTAACCTCAACACCAATCTGGACCAACACTTGGGCTTATCCTTCCTGGTCAGAGGTGTGGAGTGGTGGCAGGAGCTACTCAGAGGCAGCTTCATCTCAGCCTCACCTGAAACTTTCAAACCGCTATGCTGCTTTACCTGTTGAGGCTTCAGCTCACCCATCAGACGCTCTTGTGGCTCCACTCTCGCCTGTCTAGGATGTCTCACCTTCTGCCACTGCTGTCTCTTCTTCACATCACAACACAGAGCGGAAGATCTGCCAAGCTGGCATGGTAAATCAGAACAGCACCTTCCAGCAGCTACATACTCATCTGCCTCCTGATGCAGGTTACAACAGGACGCTGTAAACAGGAGAATCTCAGGAGGTGTCATCTCAACAGTGACAGCAGGGAATCCCTTACTGATGCAGGACACCGCCTCCTCGCTGCAGCCACCCACAGAGACGATGATGACCCTCTCCGCTAAGGTGGATGCCACCTCTTTGCTGCAGAAGTCACCGGCCACGATTATCCATCCTCTTCAGGAGGTTGTGCTATGATGCTCTGGGGTTCCCCTCACCCTGAGCCGGCAGTGATTCCTCCCAGCTCCACTTCTGCTGCCTCCCAGCAGCATCTGTGCTCTGACCTGCAGTTTGGCACACCCACACACATGGTGGGAATGCACAGTCCCCATCTTCACATCCCATCTTCTCTCCAAGTACATTACTGGTGGGCAATTCCATAATGAGGAACATTCACCTGTTCAGTGCAGTCACTCACTGTTTTCTGGGAGCCATTGTCAAAATCTCCCTGGTCTACTGTTTGCACTCCTGTCTTCCATTAACAGGATTATAGTTCACATTGGGTCCAATGACACATCCCATCCACAGTCTGAGTTGACTTAAAGGGACTTTAATGACCTTTTCAGCCTTTTAAAAAACTTTGGGAAATCTGTTTTTATCAGTGGCCCCCTCCCAACACTGGCACCACCCTTCTAGCCGAAGCCTCTCCTTCAAACTACAGCTTTATCCACACGATACGGGAAGGAAAGAGAGGAGGAGAGGCAGCTTTTTTCTCTGATAAATGTAATGTAAGGGGCTACTTCTAGGCACTTTTGCATCCTTTGAGTATCAGGCTATTTTACTGTAAAGTCATTCTTCTGTATGTCTGATAAACTATTTATTGGCCTCCAAAGCAAACAGCCTCATTTGTTCCTTAAATATTGTTCCTTAAAAATGATGCAAAATATGATTTTGCATCATTCTTTGACAACAAAATCCTTAATATCCGAGCTGGTATTGTGAACAACATTGTTAATCAAATTAGCCTAACTGTTAATCACTCTCAGAGAAATATAATTTCATTTTGTAAAATTAGTAAGGCCGAACTTTGTAAAACCATCTTGTAAATGAAGTCATTGACCTGCTCGCTGGATGCAATCCCCACTGCCTTCTTTAAGGAGGCTTTAGATAGATTGCTTGATGATGTATTATATATTGTTAATTGTTCTCTGGAATCAGGTGTTTTCCCTGATTCACATCAGCTATAGTCAAGCCCTTACTGAAAAAGAATAATCTTGACCCTTCAGTGCTGTCAAACCTGCCTTTTCTTGGTAAGATTTGGGAAAAGGTAGTATATAAACACCTGGTTGTGTTTTTTTGTGAGAATGAGAGTCATGATAAATTTCAGTCTGGTTTCAGGATAGGCCACAGCACTTGTAAAAGTAGTCAGCGATCTCAGAGTGAGCTTAGATAATAAAAACATTTCCATCCTTAAACCCCTTGATCTAATGACTGCTTTTATTACAGTCAATCACAATATTCTTCTAGACCACCTTGAAAACTGGATTGGTCTTTCAGGCTCAGCCCTATCATGGCTTTATACATATCTCTCTGGCAGAAGTTATTTTGTTACTCTTGCTAACCACGTCTCTAACAAACATGACATAATTTCTGGTATTCCACAGGGTTCCATCCTTGGTCCTTTACTATTCTGCCTGTACATGCTGCTACTTGGAAAAATTATGCATGAGCATGGTATTAATTTTCCTTTTTATTGCTGATGAGACTCAGTTTTATCTGTCTGTGGCACCAAATGAGCCCAGTGCTCTCACTCCTTTGATAAATTGTCTGTCTTGTGGATGGGTGAAAAATTTCTAAAATTGAATGAAGACAAGACAGAATTTCTCATAATTGGTAGCTCTGCACAAAGAGAAAGTATTTCAAGTAGACTGGGAAGTCTGGCTACACAGAGTGACTGCAATAGAAAACCAAAGTATCATTATTGATTCTGAGCTGGACTTCACATATTAACTATGTTACAAAGGTTGCCTTCTTTCACCTATGAAACATTGCAAGAGTTAGATCTTACCTTTCCCTGGAGCATGCTAAAAATTGACACATGCATTTGTCTTTTCACATAAGGACTTTTGCAATGTACTTTTTTTTTGTCTACCCGACAGAATAGGAGATCACATTATTAGTTTTAGCTTCACTACACTGAATGCAGCGGACCGCGAGAGGATCTGCACAAACGGCATTTGCCGAGCTGCCAGTCAGACCAGAGGGTAGAAATAAAACCAAAAGCGCCGGACAAAGAGAGGGAGGAGAGCCAGCCTGGTGAGGCTGACCCGCCTTGGACCAAGAACTGTTCCTCTACTAAGCCTTCTTCCGGCTAATGTGCGGTCGCAGGAGAATAAAATGGATGAGATGCAATTGAGGCTTAGTCAGCAACGAGAAATCAGAGATTGCTCTGCGCGTATCTTCACAGAGACATGGTTAACGGTTAGTTCAGAGCAGACAGGTCGCGAGACTCCGGAAAGAGGAGAGGAGGAGGGAGCTTTGTGTTTATATAAATTATGCTTGGTGCTCAAACGCAGTTAAAGTGGATGGACTGTGCTCACCAGATGTTGAGTTTTTGGTGCTAAGATGTCATCCATATTATCTGCCCAGAGAATTTACCAGTGTTTTTATTGTTGCTGTATACATTCCCCCAGATGCACATTCAAAAATTGCACTGCAGGAATAAAATGATGCCATCAGCAGCAATACCACCAAGCAACTGGATGGAATCTTAATAGTAGCTGGTGACTATAATAAAACAGACCTCAGATCTGTCTTACCTAAACCAGCATGTCCAGAGGAAGAAATATCCTGGACCATGTTTATAATATTCCTGACAGCCAAAAAACCTTTCCCCTTCCCCCTAACGCCCCCTCACTTTGGCCTGTGAGATCATATTTCTCTGCTCCTTCCGTGGACATAATGTCAGCTGATAAAAAGGCTCAGGCCAACAGTTAAAACTGTTAAAGTGTGGACAGATGAACTCACAGCAGCTCTACAGGACTGTTTTGAGTGCACAGATTGGCAAATGTTTAAAGATGCTGCCACTCAATATAACAAGATCAATCTTGAAGAATATGCATCTTCTGTGACATCATGTATCAGCAAATGATAACGTGATCACAAAGATGGTGAGATCATTGCCCAACCAGAAAGCCTGGATGAATGGGGAGGTGAAGGCTCTTCTCATAGCAAAAAAGCTGCCTTTCAGTCAGGGGACAAGGAGGCATAGATCATCGCCAGAGCATCAAAGAGGCTAAGAGGAGACACAGCAGACAGCACTTAAGATGTGTGGCAGGCGATTCAAAATGTCACAGGTTACAAAAGCAGGAGCGCCCCCATCATATGTGAGGCCATGCTGCCGGACGAGCTCAACACATTCTATGCTCGCTTTGACCTCCTCAATAAGGACTCAGCTGTAAAGTCTACTCCAGAGGTCCAGAGGACCAGTCACTCCTGGTGAGAGTGAATATAAACAAGTCCACCAGCCCCGGCAACATTCCTGGATGTGTACTAAAAAGTTGTGCTGACCAGCTTGTTGATGTTACAACTGATATTTTTAACATCCCACTCTCACAAGAGACTGTTCCCTCCTGCCTCAAGACAGCCATCATCGTCCCTGTACCTAAAAAATCTGCTGTGTCTAGTCTTAATGACTACCACCCTTTGGCCCCCATCCTGATGAAGTGCTTTGAGAAACTGGTTCTTCAGCACATCAAAGGCAACATCCCTACCAGCCTGGACCCTCACCAGTATGCTTTCAGAACCAACAGATCTACAGAGGATTCCATATCTACTGCTCTTCACTCAGTCTTCACTCACCTGGAGAATAAGAACAGCTATATCAGGATGCTGTTTGTTGACTTCAGCTCAGCATTCAACACAATCTCTCCCATGAAGCTGATAGGAAAACTTAACACTCTGGGCTTCAATATAACACTCTGCAACTGGATTCTAGACGTCCTCATATGCAGACCCCAGAGAGTTGTAATTGGTAGTCACGCCTCCTTTACATTAGTGCTCAACACTGGAGGAGACACACAGTCCCGAGCCCTCACGTACTGTGGTTGGTTGGTGAGGTAGTCCAGTATCCAAGATGAGAGGTGGGGGTCCAGCCCTGTGTGCTCCAGCTTTAGTCTCTCAGAAGCACAGGCTGTATGGTGTTGAAAGCACTGGAGAAATCAAAGAACATGATTCTCACAGTGCTTTCAACATTCTCATGGTGAGAAAGAGCTTTATCTAGGAGGAAGACGACTTTGTCATCCACTCCGATGCCAGGTTGGTAGGCAAACTGGAGTGGGTCCATTGATGAGGTGACTTGGGGGCGAAGATGGACAAGGACCAGCTTCTTCAGGGTCTTCATCAGATGTGAGGTCAGTGTCCAGTGTAGTTGTTGAAGTCTTCCTGGTTTGCTGACCTTTTCCTCTGAACTGGCACCAAACAGGAAGTCTTCCACAGCAGCAGCGCTCTCCCTGGCCTTCCTTGTCCTGATCTTTCTGAGCTCACTTCTGACCTGGACCTTTACAGCATAGGACATCCCTCTGTCCTTAGACCCTCACATCGACTAAACCAAAAAACCCTATAATGGGAAACAAAAAAACAAAACCAAACTAGTAAGGGGCGTTAGTCGGGCCAAAGGGAATCATTAGATATTCAAAATGGCCACTGAGTGTATTCAAGGCAGTTTCCACGCCCTAATTCTAAAGTGTTAAGCGTTTCTTTGGTCTAACCTGGTTTAGGGATTTGGCTTAAACAAGGGGCAACCCTTTATGTGATTAGGCTTCACGCAAGGATCACAAATTGTTAAAGTATGGCTATCAGACATATTTAATCATTATTGATAATAATAATTAATTATGTGAAAGAATGTGACTTAATTTACATTAAATTCCCTTTGTGGGGCACCATTCCCGGAAAGGGAAAAATAATGGCTGATCAATAACATCAGTCTCAAAATACATTTAACTATCAATTTGGAACTCTGATTAATAATTAAATTAATAATTATAACCAGAATTACCACATAGATAGTAAATGGTAAAGGATTTTGGAGCTCTTGACATCGTAGTTGGCAATTTACTCACTTTTGTACAACATCAAACAGACAGCAAGTATGATTCCAAAATACATTTAGTCAAAAAGAAATAAAGCAAACAAAACACACAATATATCCTAACTACTAATATATACAAGTATATATAGGCCTTAGCTGACCATGTGGTTGTTCAGACAAAAGAACAAAGAAAAGGCGAGAACTTTAAGTTCCTTCTCTGTGTGGTTCCATTGAGAGCCAATTCCTGAGTGTATGTATGGATCTAATATGTATAAAAGATGTCTTGGTTAGTAAAAAGAATGTTTAGTTGCATGCTGGACCTTATGTCCGTGTAAAGCAAAATTCCGAAATAACCAATAACCTAATTACAAACAGATCAAAACAGTTACTCATCAATAGCATTACATCAATACACGTGATGTGACTTAAGACAAAGTAAACAGTTTTGCTCAGCCTTTGCTCATGTCCTAATGCTATGCCCAGATGCTACTAGCCAATCCAGGAGTGGGAGAAGAGTTCTTTGGGTTGCTAGTTGATGAAAAAGGGGGTCCCGGTTCAGTCCTCGTTGTACAGTTCCAAGGATCCAGGAGGAGGCTGGCCGGTCCTGGCATCCTTCCGGAGATAGCATTTCAGTGCTATTTTGGTTCTGTTCTCCTTGTGGCTCGAGAAGTTAGCTGCAGTTTTCTTACTTCTCGAAGGACTTCTCAGACATGGAAAGTAGAGCCAAGGCAAGGCTGCAGCTCTTGCTGTGAGCTTAGGTGTGGACGGTGGAAGGGCAGAGCAGGTCCTCCAGACCTGCAACCTTCCTCGGAGGAGGTTTGGGAGCGAGATCCAAATGATAGCAGGTGCTTCTCTTCTCAGCTTGGTGACATCCTAGGGGAGAATCTAACACTTAGGTGTCAAAACATGAGGCACTCTGGGAAGTTGAGTTCAAATAGTTAGGAAGAAGAAGACAATATCAGCCATTTTGAAGAAGGAACTCACAAGTCCAAATGAACAATCATATGTAGAGTTCACCCTGTAGAATTCAAATGCTGTGGAGATGAAGAGGACTGGATGATCCCAGCCTACAAGGAGGATGAAATATATGTGTCCGTGGCCTCATGTTCCTTAGCAGACAGGAAATACAGCAGACACTTCGGGGGAGAAGCTCCAGAGAGCAAGTCAACAGCACAGTCATAGTCTTTGTGAGGCATAAGAGCTGGTGTGTGCCTTATTAAATACCTTCTTAGGATAAAATAACACAGGGGAACCCAAGAGAGGTCTGGGTAATCTGAGCACATGGATGGGAAACGATCATTCTAACATTTCTACCCTTGCCCATTGTCTCCCCTTTTGACCAGATAACTTAACAGTTGTGCAAAGATAACCAAGGGCAGCCCAAAATATGAGGATAAATTGAAGAGCTTTTAACGGACAGGCAACTGGACTGAAAGCTGCTGCATCTCATTGGTGAGAGCACTCACTTGGTTTGAGAGCAAAGTCTGGAGTCCCTCATGATGGGTATGATCTCCTGGAGGCCGAGGCAAATGAGGCTCAGCTGTTCTTCATGCTGATTGAGAAGCAAGCCTTGAGAAGGGAGAGCGGCTTCCGTCAAGGTGGAGTCAGCTTTGTCTGTGCTGTGGCCAGTTCATACTATCAGGTTCACAGGGAAAAGACCCACATGCATGACTCAGAGGCAGATCAGGTGAGTGATTAAAAGGTTTTTAATCAGAAAAAAAACAGGTCCAGTACACAAGTGATCAGACGCACGGCAAACAAATCCAAAAAGGGCTAGGCAAAGGCAAATACAGTTGGTATCATCGTCATACCAATGGAAATTTATGGAGTGATTTCTAATAATGTTGCCTAGGGGAAGCACATATAAAGTGAAAAGGACTGGTCCAAGCAAAGAACCTTGCGATACCCCGAAACACTAAGTATGCACAGTGAATTGACCACCAATATGAACAAAATGCACTCAGCACCTAGATTTTTGTTGAATAAAAACCCTTGCCATCTGAAACTGTCCTCTTGCTGCCTTAATATTCTACCAACAGACTTCAAAAGTGTTTTAAAATATACGGCTTCAGATTCTACATATACATATACCACTCTAATCTCAGGTGTCTTCCCAGTCCCTGAAAACTGCAGTCATCAAGCCACTATTACAAAAGAGTACTCTAGGCACATCACGTATGAAACCTCCTGTTTTTCAGTCAAATCTTTGAATAAATGGTTTTAAAACAGTTGATTATATTTTTGTGGTCATAGTTTTAAGATTAAAGTCTAGACCTCCTAGTTTAATTCTTAAGAATGCAATATCTTTAGAAAACCTTGATGGTTTTTCTTTTCTTCTTCTTCTTTTTTTTAAAATCAAATTTGACATAAACATTCACTCCTGCTGAGCCAATTAGAATTTGGTTGCCAAAAGTCAATGTCATGCTGATATTGCATTAAACGGCACTACATGTAGATGCATCAGCCGGTAGCTCCTCAAATTCTTGCTACCTTTATGCTACATTTTTCTGTTTTTTCAACTCCACGGCCTATGATAGAGAAGCACTTATCATCAACATTGGGAAAAGTTGTGTGCAGTATGGACTGAATGCAACAGACCCTAAGAGGATCCACACCAGCAGCGTGCACCGAGCGGCTACTCAGACTGGAGGGGAGAAATGAAACCGAAAGTGAGGGAGGAGAGCTGGCATCGGGGCAGGCTGACCGGTCTTGGACCGAGAGCTGTTCCTCCACCAGGCCTTCTTCTGGCTAATGTGCGGTCGCATGAGAGTAGAGTGGATGAGATGCGATTGAGGCTCACTCAGCAACAAGAAATCAGAGATTGCTCTGCACACACCTTCGAAGAGAGATGGTTAACCCCTAATATCCCGGACCAGGCTATTGCACTGTATGGGCGGACCATGTTCGGACAGAACAGGATACAGGACTCTGATGCAAATTTAAAAAATGCACTGCAGGAATTGAATGATGCCATGACTCCAGTTTGGTGTTCAAAGGTCAAGGTCACTATGACCTTGTATCTGTATCATTTTTGTGAAAGCAATATACCAATGTGGCCTTAAGGTAGTTTCCTCAAAGTTGGTATAAATGTCCACTTGGACTCAAGAATGAACTGATTAGAATCTGGTGGTTGAATGTAAAAGGTCAAAGTCATGATGACCTCATAAAATGTTTTTGCCCATACCTCAAGAACATTGGGTGCCCACCTCCAAACTGTGCTGCTGATTGTAATGATATTCTGGTAACACTTTCTATGAAGCCCATGTCTATAATGTGTGTTATCACGCATCATTATAAATCATCATTAGTGCTTATATCAGTGATTATACAGCACAATAGATGAATTATATTGTGTTATAATGGAGTTATAATACATTATAGACATGAGCTTCATAGAAAGCTTTACCAATAGGCTGTGCTGCTGTGGGGGCATGTACGTTTTCACAGACATGGATGTAAACTGTATATATGCAACTTAACTGGTGTATGGAGGCATACAACTGCATGATGGTATATCTAGTTTTAAATAAAGTCCACCTGTGTGCAAAAGTGTTGCACATTCTTCACCTGTTCTGAAAGGTCGCAGAGTGTAGAGCACCACTAAATAAGGTTTACCACCAAGCATATAGCACCATGAAGAGCAAAGAGCTCTCCTAACAACCGAACATTCCACAGAGATGTGCTTTATAATAGAGTGGTCAGAATGAAGGCCATTGCTTAAAGTAAGAAATAATTACATTTTTGGAGTTATTATTAATTATGTGGGATACTACCCAAACATATGGAAGAATGTGTCCTTCTCAAATTATAGTAAAATTTAAATTTTTGGCCAGAATAATAAAGAAAATAAATAATAATAAAGATAACTTCACTCAGTGCTGTGGGTTTTTTGTGATCTTGTACATAGTGTTTTTTTTTTTTGCTTTTCACATTTTTTAACCGTTTTTTCACTTATGTAAATATTTGCACTGTTTTTACCTTGGTAGGCTGGCAAAATGAAATGCACCAAACATCAGTTTCCTACTGAAAAAACAGAAAAAAATGTTTATCTTTTACAGCGCCTTGCACTGGGACTAATTTGTGTCTACAGGTACATACATCTGAAAGTGAAAGGATCAATTCTGGGGCCTTTTCTGTTTAACATCTACATTCATCCACTTAGAACAAATCAATGACTGGATGTGCCAAAACTTTCTTCGGTTAAAAAGGACAAAACCAATGTATATTAATACAGAGCCAGAAGGAAGTCAGTGCTCAACTTAATTTTGCAATGTTAAAAACAAGTACCAAGCCAAAAATATCGATGTAGTCATGGACTCAAACCTGAATTTCAACAGCTACATTAAGACAAATACAAAGTCAGCCTACTATCGCCTTAAGAACATTGCATACCAAGAATAAAGGGACTAATGTCACAGTAGTGACACAGTGGTGTCTTCACAGGTCTCCCTAAAAGATCAATCAGGCAGCTGCAGTAGATTCAGAATGCAAATCCTGTAGTCTTTACGTTTTTCTTCCAGTCTGTCAGAGAATCAATTTCAAAATGCTACTGTTTGTTGAAGCACTAAATAGTTCATGTCCTATACATTTCTGACCTTCTGGTATGATATACAGTAAACGTCATTGGTCATCTAGGACAGGTGTGCTTTGTGTCTCCAGAGTGTCTTAATCAGTGTTAAGTTTTTATGTACCACATATCTGGAAGAAGGAGCTTTTGATGTTTTATGTAGACTTTTATGTACTTTCAATTGCCTTGTTGCTGAAATTTGCCATATAAATAAACTTGCCTTGCCCTGCCCTACAGATTCCTATGATCCATTGGGATCTGTCTACAAAGAGAATCCTGACCATGGACTTTGCTGAGGGGGGGCAGGTGAATGACAGGGATTACATGAAGAAACATGGCATCAGTGTCAATGAGGTACTGCCTATTGACCTGCCTCCTGTCTGTCAAAAGTCAACGTGTGTGTGTGTGTCTGTTTGCTATCACGTATTCAAACACACACACACACACACACACACACACACACACACACACACACACACTGGTGGTTGAAAACGGTCATGATAGACAAGATCCACATACATAGGTCTAGGTTTAGTTTATTTAAAAAGAGACAGAATTAGCCAGGCGTCTATTTTAGTCTGGAGGCCCATGGCCAAGGAATAAAGAGCAAAAGCAGAAGAACAAAGGCATACTGTTTAAAATACTTCTTTAAACACAGAGAAAAACAAAACAAAAAAATACTGAGATAAGACATGCAATTTAAACTGGAAAAGGATATACAAATGTTAAAAACACTATAAGGGGTAGTGACATATGTACGACATTGCAAAGCAAGCAATACATATAAATAACAGGATCGAAAAAGAGTTTAGTGCCCACTGTCTGAGTGACCACTGACTATTAAGCAGGGATGATAAGCATTATATAACAGCTTATAACATGGTTGGAGGGCATAATAAAATACGCACACACAAAAAGCAAAGCAAAGCAATAGGATAGATAGAGTTATTAGGTGGCAATGGTGCATGCTGGACCCTGTGTCTGTAATCACGAGATGGATGAGGGCCCAAATGCACCTTATTCTGGACTTGGACGTGACCAGAATCGAATAGTGCTTTGTTTTGCTGTTGTTTTGAACCCTGTTGGTAAGATTTAAAATATGACTGCATGCCCTGAAGGGATTGTACCTATTAATCAGACCTTTTTAAAATCTGTGACAAAACATAAAACATTTTCAACTTTATCTCAGTGATATTTCAAGCAGCAAAATCACAGTGCCTTTCTTTATTTTTTGTCAGCTGCATATGAAAATCAACATGCTAATGACGTTGCTAATGAAAATTGCAATGCAATGTCAAACCTGACAGGACAAGGCACGTCACAACAAAATCATGTGACTCTTCTGAGGAAGACTGCAGGAAGACAGCAGTCGAAACATGTCAATGTAAAAAAACAACAACAAAAAAAAAACAAAAAACTCCTTACTAGTCTGTCGATAAGAAAAGAATTAGCCTAAATAAGCATTTGTTTAAATTTAATGGTTAAAGAAATATGTTAATTTTCCCTTCTGAGTAGAGTTATTATGTTTTCCTTTTACTTATTGAAACTATAAATAAAAAAGAAACTTGTCTTGCATGAGATATAATCCAATGAGCATTTTTCCTTTGAAAAGACCTGTAAAAAAATGACCGATATTTTTTATAAAACATTAAATGCGTTAAAATTACATCTTCTTGTAGACCACATTTTACCTGCTAGTGCATACCACTTTGGAACATTATCTTCAGACCTTTCCTAATCTTGTCTCTCTTTTAACCTACAACTGAACAATTATCAGTATCATTAAACAAATTTGTGATTGTGACAGGCTGATGTTGCAACTGCATTTTACCTGGTTTAGAAGAGGGTGAAAAGAGGTCTTAGATGTTAAGACCAAACATCACTCTGTTTTCAAGGGGGACAGTAAACATCATTGGGTCATTATCAATATGAGTCAATACAGTATTGATCAGTAGCCCACATTATGTACTACGTAACATTGTCGGGGGATAAACAAACATGGTGCATCCCCCGGAAGGTAAAGCATCATTGTCGTTGACATGAATACAGTCTCTGCTGTCACAGCAGACAATGCAATGTAAGATAATAATAAGGGATAATAATATCTAATAATATTCTATATATCCTTGAATTTGGATAGATTTTATCAACCTCAAAATGTAGGATTAAGGTCAACCAGCACGCTATGTCCTGCTGGCACTAACAGAGACCCAATGTGAGAAAGTGAGATCAAAATATGAGAAGACAGAAGATCCTGGTAAAGTGTGCATAGCTACAAACATACCAAAAATCTTAAGTAACATTACATTTGCTCAGCTTTATACATTTTGTCTTACATCATGCAGAATCATATATAAACATGCCACCAAGAAGGAGGCAAAACAATACGTAACCCTAGGTCAAAACCGCTCATCCATATTAACCATGGGAGTCAGGTCTAACCATACCTCCATACACCCATAGCCTCCTCCCAGGAAGAACTAAAAAAGTCATGACAATGCTCAAATCATAGTCTTTCAGTTCAAATATATTTCTACCACTGCTTATTAATCATTACGAATGATAACAATAATAAACCCTTTATGTCACATTTACTAAAGGTGAGACCACAGCAAATAGATCAAACATCACCACCATAGCACATATAGTTGTAAGCTCTGTTGTCCTCTGAATTTCATTCAATTTCCTGTTTCTTTTCTGTTACGTCTTCAACAGATCTCAGAGAACCTGGGTAAAATGTACAGTGAAATGATCTTTGTCCATGGCTTTGTTCACTGTGACCCGCACCCAGGGAACGTGTTGGTCCGAAAGTGTGCCCAGAGCAAGAGGACTGAGATCGTCCTCCTTGATCATGGTCTTTATCAGGTGGGAAATCTCTAGACTGCCTGCACATAAAGAAAACATCATTTGTTCTAACATTCCAGTTATTTTTATGCTGCTGGCTTAAACCTTTAGTACATGGGTAGAGCATAAAATACACTGTCAAGATGCACATGAAAACATGGAACCCACACACACTTTCACAGGCAGACGCATACCTTTATTTGCTACAGCAGGATAAAAGCTTTTTGATAAACAACTCATTTGATGTTGTTCTTAGCAGAGTGCAGTATGCTGTGTTTGAATTGGTGCAGCACAGCCTTAATCATACAGGTGTACATGTGCACTCTCGTGGTGAACACACACACACACACACACACACACACACACACAGTATCTTTGATTGTTAACACACTTGCTCTTACAAACACCGTCAGGCTGCAAGGGACATTCAGAGGTCTAACATAAGTTTGTTTACTGCTTGTTCCTATATTTATGAAGAGAATTTAGTGAAAATATGGAACTCCTTCATTTTTGACACATGCAACACACACCAAGACTTCCCTCTGACCATAATGGCACCAATTATTCCTAATGATTTCTGATTTCAGCTGTCATTTTGGAATATAATATGAATCCACACCTAATGTGCACACACACACACACACACATACATACTGTGGTGGTTGAAAACGGTCATACAGGACAAGATGCATGTGGTTGTGTGATTTTTAACCAGAAGTTCAGTATGCCTGTTTTTGTGTACGAAGGGTTATTAAAGCTTACTTGACCTTGCTAGCAAGGCAGCCAATTTTGTTGATCGTCACTTATTTTGCCATGAACCAATGCCATGACCAGTGATGTTAGGGGAGAACTATGACGTTCTCATTGTCATCCCTTTGGGCTGCTGTGGCTCAGCAGGTAGAACAGACTCGTCTGCTATCTAAAGGCTGGCAGTTTGATCCCTGGCTCCTTCAGTTTGCATGTTGAAGTATCCTAAGGGAAAATACTAACCCCCCCAATTTCTCCTGATGGTTTTTCAACTGTTTTGTGAATGTGTATGAATATTGAAAAAACAACAATTAAGTAGCAGGTGGCACCTTGTATGGAAGCCTCAACCTCCAAGGTGAATGGGTGAATGTGACAAGTAGTGTGACTCAAAGGTCGAACGTCTAAAAAGGCACCATACAACTGCAGATCCCTTTACCATCAGAGAATGGGTGTGAGAAGATATGGGAGAAGTGACATGTCATCTGCAGTGACTTTGTTTTGCCAGCTATCACCTACTAATCCAGCAATGTTGAAGCTAGGTTGTTGTAGTGTTTATAACCATTAATTGAGGGAACAAAGGTATAGAATTTGGCAGGGATATTTGGGATGTGTATGTTATATATATTCATCCATCCATTTTCTTTCATTTATCCGGGGCTGGGTTGCAGGGGCAGCAAGCTAAGTAAAGCACTCCAGACATCCCTTTTCCCAGCGACACAATTTCAAGCTCCCCCTGGGGGACCCTGAGGTGTTCCCAGGCCAGACAAGATATGTAACCCCTACAGCATGTTCTGGGTCTGCCCCAAGCCTCCTACCAGTTAAATGTGCCCAGAATGGTAGGCACCCAGGAGGCATCCTTTTCAGATGCCTGGGCTACCTCAGCTGGCCCCTTTCGAAATGAAGGAGCAGCAGCTCTACTCCTAGCTCCCCCCGGATGTCTGAGCTCCTCACCCTATCTCTAAGACTGAACCCTGCCACCCTACAGAGGAAACTCATTGCATCCGCAATCTCATTCTTTCGGTCTCTACCCAGAGCTCATGAGAGGTGAAGGTGGGAACATTAATGGACTGGTAAATCGAGAGCTTTGCCTTCTGGCTCAGCTCCTTCTTGACCCCATGGTCTGGCAGAGTGCCCGTATCACTGCAGATGCCATACCAGACCACATGTCCCTGTCACGCTCCATTCTACCCTCACTTTTGAACAAGACCCCGGGATACTTGATCTCCTTTGCTTGGGGCAGCAACTCTCTCCCCACTCAGAGGAGACAATTTGCCGTTTTCTGGCAGAGAACCATGGCCTCAGATTTGGAGGTGCTGACTCTTATCCCGACCATTTCACACTCTGCTGCAAACCACCCCAGTGCCCACAGGTCTTTTTCAAGTCCACAAAACACATGTAAACCAAATGGGCAAACTCCCACAACCCCTCCAGCAGCCTCACAAGCGTCAAGAGCTGGTCCGCTGTTCCACGACTAGGGATAGAACCCGCATTGTTCCTCCTGAATCCAAGGTTCGACAATCGGTCGAATCGCCCTGAAGTAAACTTTCCCAATGAGAAAAGCAGTGTATTACCCCAATAATTGGAAAACACCCTACAGTCCCATTTTAGAAAATGGGAACCACCACCCTGGTCTGACACTTCACACGCACCATACCCGACCTCCACGCGACTCTGAAAAGGCGTATCCCAATGATGTCCAAAACCTTCAGCATCTCAGGGAAAATCTCATCCACAACTGGTGCCTTGACTAGCATTGAGCCAGGTCAAAGCAAACTGCAATTATTTGGATGCTTGTTTCTTTTTCAAGAAAAACAACTCCTCGTATACTTTAAAATTATTCATCGTGAATTAAAAAAACAAAAAACAAATACATGTGTGTATTTTGTAGTTTATGTTATAAGGATGACCAGTATTATCCAATTAATGTGGACATATCGAAACACAAGCATGAAGTGCATATACACTCACACACGGGGATGCACATGCACAATAATCACGAACAGGGTCACCTCACTGAGCTTTATACTTTATTGGGGTATTAGACAAAGATACCCACTTTCACGATTCCTGTTTGCCATTTTCATAGAACCACTTGCAGGAGCAATACCGCAGAACGATAATATCAAAGGAATTATAGACGGCAGTTCACAATATCAAATTACTATTTACGCTACAGGAAACATTCAATATCGTCAACAATTTTTCCACAATCTTTCACTACACTAAAAACTAGAAAAATCAACTACACCAAAGATTCCCCCCTTTCACTTTACACTGGCAAGATAGAATATTTAGGCATTAATATTTTTTCAAGGCTATCAGAGCTCTTCGACCTGAATAAAACTATGACAACAACAACAACAACCGACAAACAAAATAGAGGATCATTTCAAATCCCAACAAGCTTCCCTTAATCTCACCTGATGAATGGCTACAAAAAATTAAGAAGAAAAGAAATGAGAGACTTAACTAAAGATTAATTCTTTATTTACAGTGCATTCCACCACACCCACTGACAAATGATTAAAAACACTTAATTCATTAACAAGTTATTTTAAGTAGAAAAAAAAAAAACAACAAAAGGGTCTTATTTTCAACATTGAAAAAGAAGGAACATCACAAGGCATCCTAAAAGTATTTGTGAAATTAACTACAAAACCAATTCAAATGGACCCAAAGACACAATTTCAGCTACTCATGGGTAGCATTACAACACAATCACCATAAAATCCCCCATAACTACAGGCCTTTCCTTTTTCCCAAAATTAATCAGAACACTTAATTACTGTAAGAATAACACAAATTCCTCAACTCTGACAGTCTGGTGGAAAACAAACAAAATCACTAAATTATCATTAGTATCGTGTCGATAGACCCCAAATTGACCTGACCCAGACTTTCAACTGCAGAACGCCCCTGTTAACTCTGCATCATGGTAAAAAAAAAAAAAAAAAGGGAAATGCTCATCTTCATCAACTATTCCAAAACAACCAGTTTGTATAATTTAACGATTTAATCCAGAAGTATGGGTTTTGGAGAGACCAGTTCATCTATTACCAATGATTACAATCTGTCATGGTGTATGCCTGCCTGCCCTCTCCTCCTCCTCTGCTGCCAGTATTTTTCCACTCACCCTCCCTCTGCTCACTCCACCTGCAAACCACGCCCACCTCCTCAGCCTGCTCACCACACAGCTGCAACTGATCACCAATCAACCATGCATATAAGCCACTCCAGCACACTCACTCTCTGCCAGATTGTTCTTCAGCACTATGCGAGACTCTCCAGCGATATTCTGCCAGATCTTCCGACGCCGACTCTGCCTGTCCCCGACATTCCCTCCTCGCCTGACTCCTCGTGTACCTATCTGCCTTCCGTCCCTGACCACGTGCTCTGTTTCGGCGCTTCGGAATCCTGACTGCTCTCCTGGTTACGTCTCCTCTGCCTGGCTTCGACGATCCATTTGCTCTCTCCTCATCGGTGCTGCTGCCTTCTCGGACTGCCTTCACGGTTACGGAACTCCTGCCTGCCCTCGACTATCCCTGTGCTCAATCGACGACACTCAGTCACCACGTGTTGTCGGCTCGACGGGCTACGGGGTCTCCTGCTCTCCAGCTGCAGCAACTGCAAGGTTCGTGTCATCTCTTCGTGGGATTCCCAAAGACTGTGTTTGGGCTCCCAGCCCGAAGAACGAACTTTCCACACCATTGACTCTGAGCATTATTGACTTTGATTGTGTTGGGTTAAATAAAGTTTATTACCAACCGTCCCTGAGCATCCGAGTACTGCATCTGGGTCCAACACTCACCCGTTACAACAATCCATAATTAAATCTAAAATGAACATAACCAAACACACTCTGGGACTTTCAGAGCCAGGCAATGAGATCATGGAATTTTACAAACTCAAACTAACACACTATAGGACACAGCTCTCTCTTTGGTTATACAGGCACTGGATGGCCTATAGCAAAAACCCTAGTGCCCAGTATTGCAGCAGTACTCCTTAAGATCACAAGTCCACATAACACTTGCGATGTGGATTGGATAGGCAAACTCAATGACCCCTCCAGCAGCCCTGCAAGGGTGAAGGGCTTGGATGGAATCTGCATTGCTCCTCCTGAGTCTGAGCTTCGACAGTATCTCAGAGCTTCCTTTCCTGCACCCTGGCACAAACTTTTCCAGGGAGGCTGAGCAGTGTGATACCTCAATAACTGGAGCACACTTGGCTTTCGCCCCCCTTTTTTAAAAATGGGAGCCACCATCCTGGCCCAGCATTCCACAAGCACTGTAACCGACCACTGTAACTCATTCACGCCCGGCCCCTTGCTGCCAAAGAACTTTTTGATTATCTCAGCAACCTTTGGCAGGGATATGGATGAGGGTTTCCCCAAGTATTCAGACTCTAAATTCCTCCACTAAGGATTTTAAGCCTGTGTTCAGGAGTTTATCTGTGTTTTTTTCAACCGCTAAGCAATATCCCTCATCTGGGTTGGCAGTTTTCCTCAACTGCTGATCAAGCCAGACAAGCACTGCTTTCCCACCCCAAGGCATCTAATAGTTTGCTGAACCTCTTTCAGGTCAATCGAAAGGCCTTCTCCATAGCCTCCCCGAACTCCTCCAACATCCCGTTTTTCCTTTTGCTTTGGCAACCGCCACAACTGCTGAACTGATCACTATGGGGAATTTAAGTCACTTTTAAGGTCGAGAAAATAGCACTGTTGGTCAATGTGACTGTTACTCCAATGACAACTGAAATTTGATAAATGCATGTTTGGCGTTTTAACTGGAGATTGTGCTTACTCTTTGTATTGTGTGATAGTTGTATTTGTCTGTCTGTATTTATTGTTGTAACTTTGTTTTAAGCTGCCCTCTTGGCCAGGTCACTCATGGAAAAGAGTTTTTTGTTGGTGTTGTTTCATGTCACTTAAGCCAGTCTGCAATGCCAGGGACCAGCACACCCCGGTCACTGCTCCTGTCTGCTGCCTGGTACACAGTGCACCTTACGCCAATACTGTAACTGTAAATTGCAGCACAAATGAACCAGGTTTGTTGAATTAACAGTCTTTATTCAGCAGGTTAATGCAGGAACACAGCTATCAACACAAGATGCATCAGAGTAGAGCAGGCGGGTATGGCAGGATTCAAATCCGGGTCTGCCATGTTGCAGACAGGCAAGTTACCACAAGACCAACAGGGCAGGCAGGGAATGCGTGGGACTCGTGAGCAGGTAATTGTCCAAAAGATCTCAATAGGCTCAACGAGTGTGGTGGACGGGAAATAGCACAAACTCACTGCAGATCGAAGTTTTCCTGGAAAGTGGTTCAGATGAGGAGTGAGGGAGTGGATCCGGACCTTGAGATGGAGTTGGCGCGGCTGACGGCACCAGAGGAGAGGAGCTGGCGAGGTGACACAGTGGGTCTTTGGGCTGAGCAGGAACAGGCTGAGTCCCAACCAGCCACAGGAAGACGAGGAACAGAAAGCAGGCAGGCAAAACTCGTAGTTGGGGACAGAAGGCTGGTGGATTTGTCGAGGCTGAGACGTGAAGCAAAGGTCAGAGGCGAGTTGGGTCGATACCAGGTAAGTAGTCCAGGAACAAGTGCTGGAGAGTCAGGCATGAGAGCGAAGACAATCTGGCAAAGAGTGAGCGGAGTGAAGCTGCATATATACTGGCTTGGTGTGGCTGAACAGCAGAGCAGGAGAGGGGGAGAGCAGACTGTGACAAATACCTAATCCCTGTGTGTGGTGGGTTCTCAGGGTGGTGGCTTCATGTAGATTTTCTGGGCTGATCCCAAATGACTAATCCAGGCCCTGCCACCAGACACTCTTCAGCCAGCCCCTGAAACAAGTGGAATCTAAATTGTAAAACTGACAGAGTAAGAAGCTGAACTGCAACTGAACTGAGCTAAGACACTGAAAGAATATACACAAGCTAAACTGTACTAAAGGTGGAAGCTGAAATTGATTAAAACCCTCTGGGTTCTCAGGGACTGCAATAATTTTGGCACTCTGATGCTGGAAAATTTGAATAAATGTAAGCAGTATTTTCAGAGTCACATGAATATTTTGTATTCTGCTCAAGTTCATTGGGTCACTTATGGTGATCCTAAATGAGATGGCTGATAAACATTGTCACTGTCTTCTGAATCACATGAACTGCCTTCATTTGAAACACGTCTCTGAAACAAGCCTTGTGAATTATACCGCCATGTAATCTTTCGAAAAATGTTAATCTCAAAACAGGCGAGTTATTCTTTACCCTGCAGGACATTCTAATACTAATTATTGATGGCATTAATCACCATGCTTCCTGACAAGACTGAACTAGGAGATGAACCCAAATGCACGACACACGAGATCAAAAGTATAAAAAAATATACATTTTATTAAAGGCAAAGAAAATAGTCTTTCACAAGAAGGCAAAATCAAAATCACTCCGAAGAGGCAGCAAAAGTAACAAAAAATCCCTCTGATGAAGAAGCAAAAGTAACAACAAAAAAAATCACTCTGACGAGGTATGAATAAAACAAGAGTCCAACAAAGTATCAAACAAAACTAGGTACTTAACCTGATCAATATGAAGGAGCGAGCAACAAACAAAACATGACTTGAGCATGGAAATGGCACTGGTTTTCTGACTGACAAGACAAGACAAACTGGCACAGGACAAAGGGAGACGCTGACTATATATACACAAGGTAAGGGGAAACAGGTGGAGACAATAAGGGCGGGGCTGACAATCACACTGGCGGGAAAACACACAAAGGGAGGAAGTAAGTGACCTGAAACGAGAGGAGAGTTAGGGTTTCAAAATAAAACAGGAAATCACAAGACAACATAGACACAAGACAAAAAGCAAATCAACACAACTTCCTTGACATGACACTTCCTTAAAAATGAAACCAATCAAAACCAAAAGAGCGAGACCAAATGTCATGTGTATAGCTGGGGTTGGAGGGAGGGTGGGTACTCAGGGCTCCATCTCAGGTATGACTGTATGACTAATTTAAAAGAGCATTTCTATTGTATCTAAATCATGTTATTATACAAAATCCCATATATTTTGGCAATGAACACACAATTTTATGGTTTCTGTCAATACATTTTCATGCTTTTTCAAACTTTACAAAAACTTAAAGTAAAGATATTTATCTAAATACATGATGTATTCATCAAAATTCTGCCACGACCCCAGAAGTTTTTAACTGAAAGGCTGAAAATACTTTGCACTTTAAGAAGCATACATTTTCATAAATAGTGTGTGTGTGTGTGTGTGTGTGTGTTTGTATGTGTGAAGGAGGTCCCAAAAAGAGCTTAAGAGCGATGTACTAATCAACAACAGGCAGAAAGCGATGGCCACTCAGTCAGAATCTGCTGAGTGTCTGAATCCAGGGCATGAAAGTGCTAAGGCTTTGCCAGTGGACTTAAAGATGGCACATAGACGTACCACTTGAAAAACCCATGAAAAGTAAAAAATGCTTAAGTTGTATTGTTGAGATCTCTTCTCTTTGAGCATCCCAAGATGTTGCTGATGATGTAGAAATGTCCTTTATGTGTATAGATAATTATAGTATTATTTTAGAAGTCTCCGCATTTCTGTTTTTGCTCAGACCTTGATGAGGTGATTTAACACTACAAGAAAGGGACAGGGAAATGTTTCGATTCACCAGTTGTTCTGAATTCATAGTTCATAGTAAGTATCAAAACGGCTATCAATAATAATTATTAATAATTATCGATTATTTCTAATTATTTTTAAATAATATGATGTTATGTACATTAAATCAATTTGTTGGGCACCATTCCTTGAAAAGGGAAAAACGAGCCAATTAAAGCCAATTAATAAAATATCATAAATGTCTCATAAATATACCAAATTATCAATTGGGAAGTCTGATTAATAAGTAAATTAATAACTGAAATTAACCTTAATTAGCATATGAAAGTATATGAAATCCTAATAAAAGACATCTCATCCTCTCCCCTCCAGGTTCTACATTCAGACTTTAGGTTGGACTACTGTCGGCTGTGGCAGGCTCTGATTAAAGGTGACATGTCTGGGGTAGAGCGTTACAGCCTCAGACTGGGTGCTGGAGATCTTTACCCGTTGTTTGCCTGCGTGCTCACCGCTCGCTCCTGGACTGCCATCAACTCTGGCATCAGCTCTGTACCTGTCACACACTCTGAGGTATGAGTTCATTCACATTTACCCAGCATTTAAATTACAAGCTTTGTTTAGATTATAAAGTGCTTCACAGAGGTTCAAAAAGAGAGTCAGGCACTATATTAAACACCAATATCTAAATCAAAACAACATTTTAACAGCAAAACATTAGACACATAAACAAGGTTGAAAGGCCGTCCAAACCAAGCACTTTAACTGTAGCCATAACTGTAATGATAATGATATGAGCATTTCACACTCATTAAGGATAATGTTCTGTGAACAGCAGCACAGACCACGCGCTATACACTCCACAAAAATAGATATTGATGAGCTGCTACTACCATATGCTGCAAGGAGACTGAAGAGAAACAAACAGAAAACTAGAAGGATATGAGTTCATGATATTCTCCAAAGACAACAGGAACTGGGACAATCAAACCCTCTATTACGAAAGCCGTCATCTTTTGAAGATGAGTTTCATTCATCCTTTGGTATGAGTCAACTTCAGTTTGCTGACATTGTGGCGATGGTGAAAGAGGACATCAGTAAAAAAAAAACAAAACAACAACTTCAGAGACCCCCATCAGTGCCAGAGACCATTTGGTGTCATGTTTCAAGGAAAAATTACTTTTCTCTCATCTGCAGCCAGATAATAGGTCATATAGTATTTAATAGCCGTGACTGAGTAATTCATTAAACAATTTAATGAATTTCTCTTTAACATTAAAAAATGTTAAAGAGAGATAAGCTGCAGTTAAGAAGCCGATGTTGTAAGCACTCTTGAAACTTTATTTTGTAGAAAAATGTCCTTAAAATGTACTGAAGACATCCAATATCTTTAAAAACACTTAAAATTCAGAGGATTTGGATCATCATATCAAGCACATGTTTTTTAATCAACACTTGGTATTTTTTTGAGTATACATCATTATCTACTGGCCAGATATAGTCAGGGAGACTAATCAGTTACTGAAGACTAAATTCAAAGGAATAGAAACAAAACTGTAAAATAGTCCATAGTGTCATACATCTTTTTCATCATAAAAGCAGTTTAGATATTAGGATCTATGTTGGATGTGACCTCTAAATAACACAGATTTTGACTGACTGTTACAATTTCATTGTTCATGAAATTGCTGTAGGAGTGATCCAAACGAAATACTTCAACACTTTTTTTGTCTTTTTAGTTGTAGTTTGTACTCCACCGCCATCTTTTTAAAGTTATAGCTATAGCTATAATATCATTCTTGGTGTGGACGGCCCCTAAGATGAACAAAAAAAAACCTAGATATATGAATTTTCATCCCATGTATAAAGTCTTGAATGGTTTAAAAAAATACTAACAAGGTATTCTTGTCAAAACTGGATGTGCTGTGAAAAGTAGCAATCAGCACAATCAATGTAGTTACAATATGTGCACAATTTGGAAGAATATAGACTCAAAGAGTGGAGACTAATGTGTGCATTTCCTACAGAAAATGCCAGTTTAAAGCTAGAAACTGTTAGCTGCTGCTTCTTTCAGCTCCAGCAGCTGGCAGCTGCTACCAGCTGCTGCCAGCTGCAGTCTGTTGCTGCTAGAGCAACTTTTTAAAGATTTAAGCACCATCTACAGGTGAAATTGTATCAAATACAGACATGTTCAGCATCCTCATTTGTACAATTTTGCTAAATTTGGTGACCATGCCTCCACCAGACTCAGTATCTTTGGATACATAAATGACACATAAATGACAAGATTTAAACCACTGGGCAACAAAAGATGACTGCTTTTTAAAATGCGTAACATATTATATAACATATAATTGGAACTGCTGACCTTGTAATTCCCAAAAGTCATGTTGAGATGTGCCATGTGCTTAACTTATTGTTCTGCCAAGCATCTTGGTCAGTAGAAGTAAAATCATTAACACATTGCTGCTGGTGTAATCAATAATCCAATCAACTTTGTGAGCCGTGAGATAAATATTGTTATACAGATAAATAGCATGTGCTTTATCTACTATACTATGTAGCGGAGTGATTGTCTGCAGCAATGGCGGTTCTGGTGAGGGACTAACAGAGGCCAGTGCCCATGTAACACTGAACATGGATCCCCCTGTGGCCCTCCCACTCTGAACAAAAATTATGCAATGATAAAAATTGCGATATCACACCGATGCGAAAGGCAGAACACATACGTGTGGCATTTGTTTCCAGATGGATCCCCTAGAGTGCTGCACTGCCACATGGCTCTATTATAAATTTGGATACAGCCGTGAGGACATGGCCTCCTTCATTCGTATAAGAGCTGCTCAGTGGTGCATTAAAACAGAGAAAGTTTCTTTTTCAGGTTTAGAAAAAAAGCTGAATGCTGCCGAGCGCAGACGAGCGCGGCCGAGCAGTTAACTCCTGCTGGCGGAACGACTGACTTCCAGATTAGCGCCTCGGTTAGTTTGAATGGCTAGTTTGAATGGCTAAAAAATGTAATCTTGTGGCTTTTATAGACTTTTTAAATGTTATCAAACTGGATGGTTTACATCTAGACAGGGATAAAAGATAAAAGATAAAGGGGGTTTTGATCCTCACAAAATGTATTTACTGATTTACAGATGTCTCTTTCTCCATGTTAGCATGTTAGGGGAAAAGTCTTTCTGGGCCAGTGTGCATCATGTGACTCAAATGGTGTAATTCCACTTTTGGCCACTATGTAAATTTTGCATCACATGACTTGAAAAAAAGGCTGCTACACTGACCACTTGACAAGAGGTAGAGGCAGGAATAAAGAATCGATTGGTTTGCCACAAATCATCCGCCCGGGCAACGAACGGTGCGAGGACCCTCTTGAAACTGAAGGAATTATTATTATTATTATTTATTTATTTATTTTTTTTTTTCTGTCAAATGAATTGCCTTTTTGAGGGCTTTAACATATTCAAAAAGTCATGAATCTTTGCAGACTTATCAGGTCTGGTGAAAAATGTGATATTTTAATGGTCTTGTGCATGGGTGGGAGGAAATGTATCAGGTGCGCCCCCTACTGATTTTCAAAGCAACCCCGCAGCATGTTTTACCGAGAGCTGTGAAACTTTGGAGGCCTGTGCAACACCCCAATACCCACAAAAAAAGTCTCTTGAGGCCATATCGTAAATCCAACAGGAAGTCGGCCATTTTGATTTGAAGTTGTAATTTTGGTGTATTTTTGGCCATTTTCAGGGGTCGTAAACTTGAGAACTTGTCCTAGAGCTTTCATCAGATTGATGTCAAATGTTATGGCTACCTTCATAAGACCTTTGACAGCAAAAGTTATTCAAATCATGAGTTTTCATCACACCGTGTGATCTGTATGAGGCATCTAATTTCCATGTTCTGCCATGAACCAGTAAGTAAACAGGAAGTGGTATGTAACGCTGCTGTAAATGGTCCAATATGACCCAAACTTCATGTTTGATAGGAGTCCAGCCCTGAACACATCTATATGACAATTTTAAGCGACAATGAGAGCGCCACCTATTGGCACAAGAAAGGCAGAGTTTTACAGGAAGATGTCCAGCTCCGAGCAGGTTGACTCAATGGATCTCAAAATGGTCTCAACAAATCTTTAAGACATTGATGATGCTTGAAAATGAATATTGAGAGTTTTCATTGAAAGGCATTACAGAAGTTGGGTGGACAATTTCAATGTTTCGACATGACATCAGAAACTGTTGTAACTTGGCTCCAGATGGTCAGATCTTTACAATATTTCACAGATTTGATTCGAGTCCAGGCCTAAAGACATCTGAAGTGCAATTTTGAATCTTACTCATAGCACCACCTATTGGTAACAGGAAGTTACTTTTTTTAGTCTTTGATTTTCCCCCTCTTGTAGGTTAACTTAACTGACCTCATATCTAATTAGAATACTGTAAATTCCTTCATGATGCACAGAAATTACACTTTTGAGTTTTCATCAAACGCTGTTGCCAAAGTTACGCATTATTCGCCATAAAAATGGAAGCACTTTTTGAGAGGCAAGGCATGCACCAAAACTCACCAAACTTAGCACACACATCAGAAGTCCTAAAATGTGATATTTGATATGATTTTTTTTGCACTGATGTGCCAACAGCCGTCGCTACCTGTTATTTGTCATACTTATTGGTGTGGATGCTTCAGCAGCCAATCTATTGTTCTTCTTTTCTTTATTAGTGTGGATACTTATCCAAATCTTTATTCTTATTTCACCTTCTGTACGTTTTTTGTCCGCTAACTAGTTCTGCATACTTTGTGCCATTTAAACCATTCAACTATCAGAATGGTTAGCTCGTTCAGGACAGTATTGCTATGACTTTTCTCATTTCATTTCTTTTCTTTTAAAAACTTTTTCCCCATATAAATGAATGGGTAAATTTTTCAAATTCTCTTCAACCCTCTCCACTTTCAAAGTCTACTGCTTCCGCATACTTTCAGCTAGAGACTCCATTTAACCGTTTAATGGGTCACAAGGCCTTCAGCTCTTCTGGTATGATTCAGCTCTTTTGTATCTTTTACAGTTTTGAGTTTGGCTGATTTAAGTTTAATGCTCTTTTCAGATGATTATGCGTTTATAATGGAATTAAATGGAGACAGAATGTTGGAGGTCAGAGCACATGACATCACTAATGAGCTCCCACACTCTAGATATCTCTGTCTCTGCTCTTTCACAAAAATTTCTCAAACAAAGTCTTCTGCTGCCCACAGTTTAAGTCTTCATACACAATTTGTACATCCGAACATAGGAAAACCTACTTGAAAAGGTAGGTTTGAAAGCTGACAACCCAACACAGCTGGCTCAGTGCACCTCAAAAGGAAGGGTGCATAAGCATCCACACTAATAAAGAAAAGAAGAACAATAGTGTGGCTGCTGAAGCATCCACACTAATAAGTATAAGGAAAATAAGTATAACGAATAACAGATAACGACGGCTGACTTTGCTGCACCACAATTGGCCCTGCAGTGGGACGGTCTGGGGGTACTAGTATACGCGTTTAGTGTGTACTAATGCATGTGCCTGCACTGTGGGGTGTTGCGCCAAATAGTTATAGGTTCCTGCAGGCACCCTAATGAGCTAGGCTCTGCTACATGGTTAGTCCAAGTGGTGATGTTTTGTGTGTAAAAAAGATACAGTCATTTTCAAAATTAAATAATACATATTTATTATTCACTATTTTATATTGCCATATGAAAAGGGGAAATAAAACCAAGCTCATCAAGAGCATTTAATGACTCAATTCTATACGAATTCATGATTAAATTTCATAATGGGTCTATCCATGTCCTCTGTTACTTCTTGAGTTATTTTTATCCATTCTCTGCATATCCCACACACGTGTGGCCTATCAGGCGGTCTATCGCAAATTTCAGTTGGATTTTTTTTTTTATCAATCAATTTCTTAAATTAGCCTATGATAATGTTCTGCCCCATCATCCAATTGTTTAGAAAAAATTGGCCCAAGGCCAAACTTACCTGCTGAATCCTGCAATAGGGTATAAAGTCCTTCAGACTTGAGTTGTAAAAATACCAATGGATACAGTTGTAATATGTAATAGGAAGGTAGAAGTAGTGCAACGTAGCACTGGTAGCATCAGTAGTAGTAGTAGTATTAGAGGAAGCAGCAGGATCATTCATTATAGAGGTAGCTATAGTTAGTCAAACAGGTGAAGGTTGGACTTCATTCCCATAGACTGCCCACCAAAATGTGCATCCTGCCCTACCAATGCCAAACACAGGCATCTTTAGCCCTGAATAATTTTCACTTCGAGCCGATATTGTCACCTAAGAAAATGGCAGTGTTGTAATTTTGCATTGTCAGTGAACACAACAGGGTCAAGATCTGACCAATCAGAGAGGGTTTACAGATTTTTTTTTTTAACTTTTCAAATTGATTGAAACAAATCAATTTGTACAAACATAGGTGGCCTTGTACAGTGACAAATCTTCATATCAAGATGTCAGACAAGCAAGAAACAAAGTACACATACAGTTAGCAGGGAGGGATCTAAATTGAAAAGAAATTAAATAAAATAACCCAAAATAGATCAAATTAAATAAGGAACAATATTTTGTGTTGATTGCCTAGTCATGTGATGCATTTTTAAAAAACAAACCAGAAATTACATCATGTTTCTTAGGTTCAGAGAAATGTTCAAACTTTGTAAACATTCAGTAATGTAAGTCTTCCCAAAAGGTTTTGCTAAATTTTACAGTCATAAAACAAATGTTCTGCCGTTTCAATGTGTTCATTACAAAATGAACAGTTGTCATGATCCAGACTAAAACAACGTCTCAGAATTTCTTCAGAAGGATATGTATCATGAATAATTTTAAAGTGGATTTCCTTAGCTTCCCTTTTATCTTTTTTTTCCTTTTTCTTTATTGTTTTATGTAGCATTTTAACAAATAGAATAGAATGTGCTTTGAATGTGCATAGAGAGAGCCAGCTGACCAATCAGAGCAGACTGGGCTTCTCTGGAAGCAGGGCATAAACTCAGACAGACAGTTTCAGACAGACGTGCTGCAGCAGAGAGCAGTATGAAAACCATGATGTGTTTTTTGAATATTAAAGCATGATGACCTATTATAGTTGAGCCCCAAAATACAAATATGATCCCGGAAATGAGCATAATAGGGCCCCTATATTATCTGTCATATATTATCTGTCAAGAACAATTATATTTATAATCTATTATTTAAGTCCCATATTTTAATATTGAGGTGATTTTATAACGCAACAATGTGTGAAGAAACAAGATGTGTCCAAATGTTTTCATAACCCTGTGAATGAATTTCTCTTAACTCCAAGTATGTGCACGTTTGTGTGACAGCAGCATTGTTAGAGCTGTCACACCAGATAAATAGAAAGCTGCAGCCCCAGAGAGAGACAGACAGCTAGTCCTGACACAGATAAACTGTCTCTGCTCCCTGTCTCTGCATCATGCCAACAGGAAGTGATGTGTACAAACAACACTAATGCAGCAAACAAACAGCATCTAGATGGTCAGAAAGTCCAGTGTGAGTCCTGAAGCTGCAGAGAGCATCCAGTGAATTAACTGTCAATCACTGCTGTTACAACATCCATTTGGAAGACAAAAAAGCCTATTGTATGCCTTGAAAGAATAATAATGGACCACCTGTGTTTAAGACCATAGGAAAACATTTATCGGCTCAGCATTTATGGAGATGAGTTGCCGTTGGATGGGAGTCAGTTAGAGCCAGGATTTGTTGAAGCTACCATGTATCAGCTTTCAACAGTAGTGGACAGTATGTCTCACTGGCTTCATTCTCCAGCAAATGTAGTGCTCCTTACCCTTAATGTGGGTCTTACTGTAAA
This sequence comes from Plectropomus leopardus, assembly GCF_008729295.1. Classification (NCBI taxonomy): domain Eukaryota; kingdom Metazoa; phylum Chordata; class Actinopteri; order Perciformes; family Serranidae; genus Plectropomus; species Plectropomus leopardus. The sequence continues at coordinate 32,548,049 of NC_056476.1, read as the reverse complement.
ATGCTCCATATGAATGTGATAGTACCTCCTGTATATGTGTGAGCATTACCCTTAAACACAACTAGCAAATGCAGAACAGCTACCATGGTTACTTTCCACCTTTTTTATGTAACTGAAAAACAAACAAGCTAAAAACAAATGTTACCAGAGTAAAGACCTAAACCCACAACATAATACCCCAACCCCCCTCCTCAAATTAAAGGGGGCTGCGTGTTCTGAAAAGCTCTGCTATGTCCTGCTTGGGGAATAATAATTAGCAGCAATTATAGGAGGTTGGTTAGCAGATTCACAGCTGTCAGCAGGGCACATAGAAGGCAACAGTGCTCTCATTTGCATGTGAAAGCTTCAATAAGGACATATTGTATTGTGAGTGGTGCAATAATAGGCCATTGCAAAAGGCAAAGACAATGCAATGTATAAAAGAGTTGGCAGGATGATTGCATATAGAGGACATTAGAAAAAAGAATTTCAGGATATAGTATAAGAACAGCCATCACTGGTGCCATTTTTACTCTGCAGATAAGGCAAATGCATCTGTAGTCAGGGCAGTAAATGAATGTGCTTAACAAATTCACATTCTTCTCTCACAAATGTGTGAGGTAATGTCAGTAAAGTGAATGTTTCTTTTGGTTATGGGGTGAGAGTGAAGGAGAATGTTCTGCTCGATAATTAATGGGGCAGGTCTCTCAGAAAAGAACATTAAATTAAAAGACCTTGCCACAGAAAAGCTATTGGTCACGCGTCGGTCAATGTTGGGGCTCTGTTGCTGTTAGTTCTTTGATATTAGTGTGCTATGTCTGTCTTGCAGTCTCATGTGGGCTCAGATTCCTAGGGGCAGAACCTTATTGATTTTGTGCCAGTTTATTAGGGTTAAGACCTGCTCCTCTGCTCAAAGTGTTGTGTGATGAAATGAGCTGGAAACTTGAAACTTTGCCCAATAACTAGAAAAGATTTGCAAATGCTTCTCAAGAAATATGACTTAGATTGGCCATATAGTGGCACTGTAATTAATGCCCCAAATTGCGAATTTTGAGGGGCCATCCCCCTAACACAGTGGATGTGATTGACTTTTAATTTTGGACACATATCCAGCTCAACGTGATCTACAAAAAAACCTCTGGACCATAAAAGTTCATTATAATGGAGTTTTTGCTAATTTGCATAATGGGAAAAACAGTAAAATGAAAAGACCTCTCTTAATTTTCACTTCATCAGCACCAAATTTATTACACGGCCTTGTGGGACTGAGAGACACATAAATTGCATAGACTAATATTTGTTAAGAAGACAGTGTTACCTTTATCATGGCTTAATGTAAACTGATCATAATGTACATTTCCACAGCACTCACTTCTTCCATGTCTTATGGGATGGGCTGGTGGTGATAAATTCCTAGGTTTATGACTAGCAAGGGTTCATATCATTGGACCTCTCAAGACAACTGTTTAAGTGAGGGTTAAAAAATAGTGTGCATGATCATGACAGACTTGATATGGAGTGCCCATGTTTTTTGTGTTTCGACAAGCCACATTTGTTGGAGCCTTGAGACAAAAGTTTGTTTCAATATAATTATGACTTGGATGTTGACAGGTATGGTATTTGCTACAGTAGTTGGAAATGGGTAATTATAGTAACTGTGCTACTTAGGTTTTGTTTCTTATCAAAATTTCTTATTTCAGTAAGTACTAAATTCTACTTGCTTCTACTTTGCTCGTCTCTTATCAGTGTTAAGCTATTGCTGGTGAAACACAGCACTCTCTGCAGATGTTTTATATTAAAAATCCATCAAAAACAGAGGGATTATATACTTGATCTGCTGGAAATTTGCTTTAAAACTGAAGTGTGTAAGAGGTAATGAGATTCGGTGGCATCTAGTCATTAACTGCAGACTGCAACCAGCTAAAACTTCTCCCAGCTTGAATTCCTTCAGTGTTCATTGTTCAGGAGGTTTTCACCATGTGCTGCATTATCCACAAAGGTCTCCTCCTCTCCAAAACTTACAGATCCAGGGTTTTAAACCAGAAAAAAACACAGTATTAAGCAGTTTCATGTTGGAAATCTCTGTAGCTCTGATGCTGTGTGGCATGTAGATGAGGGCCACTCGTCCACCTTGCTAATGTGTGCATTACTTTTTTCTTGGGTAATTTAAGATCCAGGGGTTTTTTGGCCGAAGCCAAATTCTCTGGCATCCTGTCCAAAACAAAGAAAAAAGGTGATTAAAACTAGTAAAACACTGAATAACGCAGTTTCACATAAAAAATCAACAAAACTCCAGTGCTGTTCATTGCCGATATATTTTTAACTAAGGTGGCCAAGGCAAGACCACAAATTGAGCTAACTGGAGCCAGTGTTTGGTTTGTCTATTTTAGGCTACTGTAGAATCATGGCGGTGTAACAAGGTGATCTCCATAATCGAGGACCCACTACATAGATATGAACAGCTTATTCTAAGGTAATGTGACACAGCATCTCTTATTTTCAGGTGATTATGCTCTTAAGAAAACATACTTATTATATTATATCCCCCTAAATCCTACTAACTGGACCTTTGAATGCAAAACACTCATAAGAAACGGGAATTATTTTATCCTTAATGTTTCAACAACAAATAAACATGGAGGAAGTATCGTGCTTGATAGTATGAGTTTTCTTTGATGACTTCTGAAGGATGGAGACACCTGTTAAAGCTTCAATCAGCACACATTTAATATGAGTTTAAGTATGAGTATACAATTATAATTACAATTGCAACAACATGAGTACAATAAACAAGTACAACATAAATGAAGATGAGTACAAAGACAAACTAAAATGAAGACTACAAATGAGGACAAGTACAATAAAGACGAGCGCTCGGGTCAGCCCAGACAGAATCAAGACTAAACGCTGACTAACTGACATAGAACACAGAAAGCTGACTGACACTGATCACATAGAAAGGCAGTAGTATTTATACAATGCTGTGACATAGATGGTAGATATCAATTACTAACATGTCAGGTACTAGACTTCCTTTAAGGAATGAGGCATGCATTTGTGTTGCTTAATTCACTGGCACTGGTCCAGTTCAGGTATCCATGGTCAAACATAACTTGTAGGCACCAAGACTTTGCCATATATGGGTAGGTATTTCCTTAAGGTAGAGTAGTCTTGAACTAACTATGGAGGATGCATAATCATAAAAATACATACTAACGGTGCTTGGATTAACAGTAACAGAAGCAGATCAGAAAGCATATGACAGAATATGCTGGTGTTGTCAAAACACCACCTGGTTACATTTTGACTAATTGCTTTGTTTTTAATGTTTAGTAGAGAAAGATTTATTAAAGATAAACATAACTATCCCTGAATGTGGAACAAATGGCAGCAAAAAGCCAAAGCTCTAAAAGCACTCAAGTTTTCCTTAGTGCATGTGATTGCATTATTACTAATGGAATGCATCATCAGTTGTTAAAAGCAGGACTTAAAAATGATTCATGCAGAAGAGAGTGGACAGGGAGGGGAAAAGAAGAGAGAGAGGACAATGAAGAACCAAAAGAGGAAATGTCACAAGAGATAACAGAGACAAAGAAAAGCAGACAAATGGCTGTGGCAAAAGACATGTCTCAAAATGTCTTAACTCTGTCTGCCTAATGCTGTGTGTGTGTGTGTGTGTGTGTGTCCTAAATTGATGGGAAAGCTTTCATCTCAGCAAAAGTGGGAGACAGAGGAGAGATGTTTAAGTCTTACGTCCACACATTTCAAATTGGAATATTACTATTAAGGTAATGAATGCATTAAAGCACACACACACACACACACACACACACACACACACACACACAATGGCTACCTCATTGAATTGCTACAGCTCACATGCTTGCAGTGTTCACACAGGCAGTGTTGTTGCTGTGGTGTTGCTGCAGAGCTTCCTGCTGCTGTTACTAGTGCATTTTCACAATTACAGAGATACTTTATTGATTATCAACCAGCGTTATATCAAATCAGTAAAGGTAGTATGTGTAGATAAGCTGTGGTAAACTTTGTTGCTAACACTACAGGCTGTACTCAAACATTTTCATGTAGCCCATTGCCATGGATACAAAGAGTATACAACATGCGCTCCATTTTTAAGGTGGTGTAGGCCTACATGTTAGGAAGAATAACTTCATATTCCTCAGAATTCTGACCGCCTGCTTTATTTCCAGACTTTACCTGTACTCATTCATTCATTCATTCATTTTCCATAACCGCTTGTCCTCGTAAAGGTCGTGGGGGGTTGGAGCCAATCCCAGCTGTCATCGGGCGGAGGCAGGGTACACCCTGGACAAGTTGCCAGACTATCGCAGGGCCGACACATACAGACAGACAACCTTACACACACACAGTCACACCTACGGGCAATTTAGAGTCACCAATCAACCTGACCTGCCTGCATTTGGACTGTGGGAGGGAGCCGGCGACCCTGGAGAGAACCCACGCACACACGGGGAGAACATGCAAACTCCGCACAGAAGGGCCCCCGCCTTTACCTGTACTTTTACTTTCAATAATTAATTACTTTTAATTTCATAATTTTCTTTTGATTCATAAGCACAGTAAATTTAAGATACTATTAATATTAACAATATAAACTATTATTCTAATAGGTGACTTTTACTTTTACTTTAGCATTGCTTTCAGGTACTTCATCTGCCACTGCCCCACACTGATCACTACACAGTAACAAAAAGCATAAAGGCAAACAGTATGTTGTCCTGCCCTGTGCATCCACCCAGAACAGATCTATTCAGTAAAAATCAGTTTTTAACATCAGTGAAGGTGCATGGAGTCTCTGACTTGTACATAATCTAACCAGTAAAGAGAAAGCTTGTCTTCCTGTCTTTCTCCCTTGGCAGGACATTGAGATACGGACCAATGCAGCTCTATACCTGCCCCAGATCAGCGAGCTGTTGAATCGAGTGCCTCGACAGATGCTGCTGTTGTTAAAGACCAATGACCTACTGAGGGGCATTGAGACCACCCTACAGACCAGAGCCTCTTCATCATCTTTTATCAACATGTCGCGCTGCTGCATACGTGCCCTTGCCAGGTAAGAAATATTATACTCATACAGGTATTTTTGTTGTTGTTGTTTATTTTGTAATCATGAGACATTTTGTACATTTTATCTAAATAATTTAAATTCACACCAGGAGTGACACTGAAACACTATGCAGTGAGCCATCCATTCAGTCTACAAATATTGTGGCATTTTCTAAACCGAGCCTTGTAGAAGCAAAGACAGGTTAATCCTTCTGTTGCTTCACAACTTTATATTTTGGAGTCTGCATTTTGTTTGTCTGGGAGTGGAATTTGCATAACTGAAACCATATGGTGAACAAAAGCAGGGTGCTGTAAGCTACACAAAGACGAGTGAATACAGACTATTTTAAATGTATTGTGTTTTTTGTTTGTTTGGGTTTTTTTACCACCAGAATTTCACAAAAAATAGAAAAAGTGAAAATGTAGGTCTCACAATGGTTTTTATGTATTTCAAACTGTGGACGTTGGAATTAGTAGGACCTGCACGGCAATTTAAGAGGTTAAAAATAGCTTGGAATCTAGCAGTAGCAGATTGTTCAAGATTAGCCAACAAAAAAGAAGCTTAATCACTTTGTTGGAAAATGAAGAGATTAAAGTATGAACTATTATTTTTTTTCCACTCTAAGTTACATAGTCCTCTTCATCAGTTTCTTTAAATTTTTGAAATATCTTACTTTAGCACGACTGGTAGTTTTAACACATAAGACACTACTAACTTGTGACAGACAAGTAAGGTCAGTAGTTTTTTTCTCAGCATATTTTTTTGACATCATTTGGTTATTATTCTGTTGCAGATTTTAGAAACAAGCAGGGACATCCTTGAAAAGACGTGGTCTGGATAGCACCTTATGATGCTCCAAAACCTGTTTTTACATGTATGCTCTCGTAATCTTTTGATGCTATTGTGGATTGTAGATGGTGAAATCCCTAAAATCCTTGCAACTGTGCAATGACAAATGTTCTTAAACTGTTGGACTGTTTGCCTGCCCAGTTTTTCACAAAGTGGTGAATCTCAGCTGTCCTTGCGATAACGGAGCCTTTTGAGGATGTCCTTTTCATACCCAATCATGATACTGCTACTAATTAACCTGTTTACCTGTGGAATGTTCCAAACAGGTGCTTTGTGAGCATTCCACAACTTTCTCAGTCTTTGGTTTCTCCTGACCCAAATTTTTTAGAATGTGTCTCAGGCATCAATTTCAGATTCACACAGTGTGTGAGTGTCGCAGAACCAGTTGGTTTTTTTTTTTTGGCGCTCATGTTGACAACTAAGAGCATTGTCAGCCACATCTCAGCTGCCTGCCAGCCGTGGCACATCTAGAGAAACAGTGGCCTACTGATTTTTTTTGCGTGCCGCTCGCGGTTGTCAGCAGAAATAGACAGTGAAAATGGTGTTTTGATAATTATATTGACTCTTTATTACTTTCTATTACAGATTTAATGTCTTTATTTGTCACAGAGATGAGGAAATACAAATATGTCTGTTTTACTCAAACTTCCCTGTTTCCGTTTCAAAATAAACGTCCTCTGACAACATCTCTGTTGAGAGAATCCCTTCAGTTGTTGACACAAACGTGCATTAAAACATGCTGTAGTTCAGTGAGGTTGTCATCACACACTGCTTCCGCGTCCAATGTGAATCTGGCTTAAGTGTATATTTACAAAAAACAATAAGTTTATCAGTTCATAAATTTTTATTGTAATGTATTGTTGTAGTGTATTCAACTGAATATGGTTAGAAAATGGATAGTTGAATCATGCATTCTGTTTTTATTTTGGTTTTACCAAATTCCCAACTTTTTTGGAATTGGGGCGGTATACTTTTGTTCAAATTTCTTGGGGATTGATAACATTTTTGGAATCGTTAATAAATAAGACATATACAAATGAATCTTTATATATATATATATATATATATACATATATATATACCATGATTAACTGTGAAGTACAATCCATGGTACATGTTCGCTCCACTGCATTTGTCTCAGGTGATGCGTGGACTACAAAAAGGCTAGATATGACCAGTGTAAATCAATTAGTCAGGCCAAGAGACGGTGCAGACTAAAGCTGTGGCAAGATGTGGCAAGGTCTGCAACACATCATAGATTACCAGCACAGGAGCTGATGAGAGCTAATGTTTCAAGTAACCAATTCACACTGCCACGTGAGCTGAGCAAGTTCTATACTCGCTTTGAGGCTAATCCTAACCCTCAAACCACCTGAGAGAGATTCTGGCCATAGAGGGCACACAGGACACACCACTCTCGGTGTCATCCCCAAAGGTGCCTGCGACTCTGAGGAGAACTGGTGTGTCTACAAACATTTGTAATCTGTCCCTCGCTAAGGCCTCTGTGCCCGCCTGCTTCCAGTCCACCATCACTGCGCCTCTCCCAAAGAAAAAAAATGTTTCCTGCTTAAACAACTATCATCATGTTACATCTGCCCCAACTGTGATGAAGTGTTTTGGAAGGATAGTCATGACCCATATCAGAAAGGCCATCCAAGCCACATTGGACCCTTTGTTTATCATCTGATGTTTCAAATATCTTTATTGTGAAGCATCCATACATAAATACATGTTTCCATATAATGGACAAATGGCCTCATTTTGATATCCAACTAGAAAAAGAAAAGAAAACAGAAACAACAAACGTAAAAACAGCACAAAAAATAACATATAACATCGAGCCTCCCTCTATTGTGGAAATACAATAGAGGGATTGACTGATGATGCAGTGTCACCATCCATACAGCCCTCACACATTTAATGTGCAAAGACATATCTGACAATGCCAGAGTTGGAAACTGTACCTCAGGCATAAGAACTGTCACAGGGATCCCCAGGGCTGTGTGCGGAGCCCCCTTCTGTTTACACTCTTCATATATTACTGTGTGGCCTCCCAGACCAATACTAACATTATAAAATGCTCCGAAGACACCACAGTCATTTGGTTTATCACTGGTGGGGTTCAGTATCTTGCCCAGGGACACTTCGACATGTTGCCTGAAGGAGCCAGGAATCGAACCGCTGACCTTCCGATTAGAAGACGACCCGCTTTATTATGAGTCATGCCTCCACTATCAATATATACATGGGACAGAAGAAGGCAGTAGTGATAGATGTGGCAATCCCGAATGATTGCCACATGAGGAAGAAGGAACACGAGAAGCTCAAGAAATACCAAGATGATCTAGAGAAGGTGTGGGAGGTGAAGGCAGCAGTGGTACCAGTGGTGATTAGAGCACTCGAGGCAGTAACCCTAAAACTGGGACAGTGGCTCCAACAGAATCTAGGAACACCATCTGAGATCTCAGTCCAGAATAGTGCAGTCCTAGGAACAGCTGAAAACATACTGCGACCCTCAAGCTCCCAGGCCTCTGGTAGAGGACCCAAGCTTGAAAGAAGAAATGCCCAAAGGGGAATCTGAGAGACAAGAAATTTTTAAACAGTATATATATATATAATTACCTAGCAGAGAATTAAAATAGAAGTAATACAACCTCCCAGAAGTTAAATGTAATATTGTCACATGAGATGGTCACTCACACTCACCCTCCTTTCCCCTCATATTCCCAACATATATATACAATAATCCAAATATGATTTTATGAAAGAAAAGAATAAAAGAATAAAAGAATGTAAAATATGTACCATGTGTTAGACCCACTACAGTACATATGAGCATTCTCATATGTCAAGCACGTTGAATAAAAAACATTGTCTATCTTAAAACATTCCCTCCTGTTCTCGATTACGATCTTATAAAGATATTTATTGTCACTCCAGTTACAGAAGTACAGTCACATGAAATATTTTTTTGCTAGAAGATATGTACAAGAAAACTGTTAATGGTAAATATTAAACACCCATAAAACAGAATAAAATATAATAAGAAAATGAGCATGTAAGAAGCACTAACAAATATGTTTTGAAAAATATATAGCCTAAATTCAGGGCAAAGATCTGACTATAAGCTTGAATATATACAAGTTTAAGAACCAGCACACAGATCAGTAAATGGCTTCATGTTGACGTGATTGTGTTTTAAAGTTGTTTCAGCTCATACAAACTATCAATGTGTAATAAACTGCTGATTCCCCAGGGAGCAGCCAATGTGGCGAGTCACTTCAAATGTTGCTGCTGCAATGAATTGTGGGACAGACTCTCTCCTTTCCTTTGGTAAAGTATGCTCCAGTGTATCCTATGCTAAAGGAGATTATGAAGGAAGCAATGATGCACCTTTCCTTAACATGAGGAGAAAGCTCTTATCATGGCAGCCACTTACATACTTCCAGGTCATCTCACTCATTTAGGAACCTTTTCAAGCAAAAAGAGGTATTCGAGAGCAGCCCAGGATCCAGATAAAAACAAGGTATGGGTGGTCACCATTTTGAAAGTCCATGATGTCCTGCACAGAGACTTGGGGGAAAAAATGGAAAGATTGGTTTTTAGATTTCTAAAATGTATAATTTATCAACTCCTCAAAGATTTTGAATGGAGGTTGCACTGGGACATTATGAACCTGATTAATACGTAGCGAAATGGTGCACAGGAAAAAACTGCCATTCCAAAGAAAAACTAATTTGAAAAAGGGAAATGTGCCACTGTAGACTGAGAGAGGAGAAATGTGGGCTGCCATTCAGCTCTCAGCGGATGGCTAAAGGACAGGGCTTTGGGCACACACATACACTCTCTCTCTCTCTCTCTCTCTCTCTCTCTCTCTCTCTCTCTCTGCTTTGCTTGATGCTTTACTCCTTACAGTGGTAGAGCTTGTCTGGATAAGCATTTCTCATACAATATTAACCTACTGTAGTGCCTCCTCATTCCCACCTCATGTCCCAGATTTTTTATCTTAAGACAAAAGAAACAGATACACATATTTAGTTTAATAGTGCAATGTGCTCAAGTGATCTAACAATGAACATATCTTCTAAACTTACAAAACAAAACAATAGATCAAATACCCCCATACCACCCTCACTTACCCTCATAAAAGAAAATTAAGGACATAAATAAAACAAAGAAAAAGCAAATAAGCAAAACCAAAAAATAAAACAAGAATGAAATGAATGGATAATACGGAAGCTCTAAGCGGACGTGTTTTTTTTTTGTTTTTTTTACAAGCCGTTTTCTCGATATAACGAGATATTATCTCATTATAACAAGATATTATCTCGTTATCTCGAGAAAACGGAGTTTGTTTTCCTGAGATATTATCTCGTTATCTCGAGAAAACGAACTTTGTTTTCCTGAGATATTAAGTCGTTATCTCGAGAAAACGAACTTTGTTTTTTGGTTTGTTTTTTTAAACTTTATTGAATGAACGTCAGAAGAAGAAGTGGCGGGTGGATGATGTGACAGCAGGTGCCGTGCGGTGTTCAGTGCGGACAAATGCGCAAGGTTTATGTTTATGTTTATGTTTATTGAGGATCCCCATTAGCCGACGCACAAACGCCAGGCTAGTCTTCCTGGGGTCCTATTTAAAAAGTACAATACAAACAATACACGACAATATACAAATCCAAATACGATATATACACAGATTCAAATACAATCAAAAGAGAAGAAAAGAAGAAAAAGAAAAGAAAAAAAAAGAAAATATAACGTTTCCAAAATGATATGCTATTAGCTCTCAAGTCTAAAAAATGAATTTACATGTTTTTTGAATGCTTTTTTGTTAGTAATGGTCCTAATATTTAAAGGTAGAGTGTTCCATAATGAAATTGCTCTATAAACAACAGTGTTTTTCATTGAGTTAGTTCTAGGTCTTGGTAATGTAAGTTGACGCTGAGTTGAAGCTCTGGTACTGTAATGATGAACATCTGAATTATAACCAATCTGATTTGAGAAGGCAGTGGAGAGCCTACTATGAATAATGTTTCGAATAAATAACAATAAACTGGTAGATAACCTATGATTCACCTTCAGCCAACTAAGACAAGAATGCATTCTGTCAACGCTACATCTATAAGAACAATTAAGAACAAGTCTAGCTGCCCTATTTTGAGCAGTTTGTAATTTTATCAGCTCAGACTTGGGTGCAGACGCCCAGATAACTGAACAATAATCAAGGTGACATAACACCAGTGTCTGTACTACCTGTCTACGAATTTCAGGAGTTAAATAATGAGCACATTTCCTAACAGCAGCAATACTTCTACCCATCTTGGTGACAATCTGATTAATATGGTCAGACCACGAAAGTGTGTTACTAATGATAATTCCCAAAAGCCTGACTTTATCATCTTGTTTGATAGATTGTCCTGAGATTTGTAGGTCAAGTGTAGGATTTTTAGCTAGACTATGATGTGTACCAAAAACAATACTTTTAGTTTTTAAAATATTCAGAACCAGTCTATTACTTGTAACCCAATCAGACACTGCATTCAAGTCCCTTGAAAGGACAGAATTAACTTCACTTATTGTAGGTGCAGAGAAATATAGTGTACTGTCATCAGCATATAATACCAAATTGGATTTTTTAATTACAAGTGAAAGATCATTTATGAAAATAGAAAATAAAAGAGGACCCAAACAACTGCCTTGCGGCACCCCACAGCTTAAGATTTTGCTGTTGGAAAGTGTACTATTTAAATATACACGTTGACTTCTGTTATCTAAATAGCTTTCAAACCATGAGACAGCCATTAAACCAAAACCATAACATCTCAGTTTATCAATCAGCAATTCATGATCTATTAGATCAAAAGCAGAAGTAAAATCCAATAAAATTGCACCTGATAGCAAGCTCTTGTCAATTCCCATAAGCCAGTCATCAGTCATTTTAACTAGTGCTGTACATGTGGAATGTCCAACTCTATAGCCATGTTGCGAATTATCCATCAAATTATTTGACGTAAAATAATCTTGAATCTGTTTGAATACAATCTTTTCAAGCAGTTTACTTAGAATTGATAAGATCGTAATTGGTCTGCTATTCTGACCATCCATAGGGAATTTAGAGTCTTTTATTATTGGCAGTATTTTACCTTCTTTCCAGAGATTTGGACAAATTCCACTCAACAGACAGACATTGAATAAGTGACATACAGTATTAGATATGTGAATGGCAGCTGTTCTTAATAATTTACCATCAAGACAGTCCGTACCAGCACAATTTTCCACAGAAATGGTCCTTAACAAATTCTCAACCTCCTCTATTTTCACCAATTTGAACTCAAACTTACAATTTTTATTTCTCATAATGTGATTATCAATTAAAGTACATGATTTACAATTATACTCCATATCCATTTTATGCTGTAGTTTATTAACTTTTTCAACAAAGTAGTTATTGAAATAATTGGCCATTTCCAATGGTTTGGTTATAAACACTCCATCAGATTGAATGTAGGATAAATTCCCCTTGGACTGTCTACCCATTATATTGTTTAACACATTCCACAGCTTTTTGCCATCATGTTGGACCCCCTTTATTCGTTGTTGATAGTACATCTTCTTTTTCTCTCTGTTCATCTTAGTAACTCGATTTCGTAGAGTACAATATTCTTTTTTGTCACTCACTGAGCTAGAGGCCATATAAGTCTTTTTTGCTTGGTCTCTTTGTTTCATTAAAATAGTCAAATCCTTATCTATCCAGGGAGCACCATTAGATCTTACAGTAAATTTCCTTATTGGTGCATGTGTATTAGCTATGTTCTCAAAATATTCCATGAAAATTTTCAAAGCAATTTCCGGGTCAGATTCATCTCTAACATTAGACCACTTCGCCTTTTTTATGTCTTCCAGAAAGGCATCCTCACAAAAATTTTTATAAGACCTAGCACTAATTATTTTCATTCTGGCTTTAGGTACTTTGGATCTTCTAGACACCCCTATCAGATTGTGGTCACTACAACCAACTGGGAAGGACACTGCTTTTGAACATATGTTAGGCACATTAGTATATATGTGATCTATACAAGAGGCTGATAAAACACCTTCCTTACTAACACTCACCCTTGTAGGTACAGACACTATTTGAGTTAAATTGCAAGTTCTGGACATAAACAGTAATCTGTTCTTCATGGAGCAATTGTCTGACAGCCAATTTACATTAAAATCACCCAACAAGTATGTTTCTTTGTTTTCATCAGTCACTCTATCAATCATTATGCAAATGTCATTCAGATATTCCATGTTGGTATCCGGAGGCTTATAGCAGCAGCCAACCACTATTGGTTTAATATGTGGTAAATGCACTTGTATCCAGAGAGCTTCAATATTTTTGTTCATTAAGTCATATCTAAGCTTTACTGGTAGGTGATTCTGTATGTAAATTGCTATGCCTCCACCGAACCTGTTTCTGTCCTTGCGAAATGCAGAAAAACCATCAATAGATATTAGAGAATCATCAAATGAACCATCAAGATGTGTTTCAGTTACAGCCATAATATGAATCGAGTTGTTTTTTAGAAGTGTTTCAAGTTCATGTATTTTATTCCTCAAACTGCAAATGTTTAAATGAGCTAGAATTAAACCTTTAGGTAAGTTCATAGTGAGATTATCTTGTCAATGGTTTGGTACAATCCATAGTAATCTAAAATAAAACAGTCAAAAATGAACAAGCAAACAAACAAACAGGACAGAAAACTAGGCTCTAACTCCATTCCCTTGCTTCTGGGTAGGGGGATGAACAATGAGCTTGTCATATCGAATATAGGCTATATCACCTCTTTCTCTGGCCGCTTTCATGGCAGGGATAAGTTCCCTGCGCTTTTGTTTGACACCCTCAGAATAATCTTCATTCATGTAGATACTGGTGCCTTTGAGTTCCTTGGCTTTTCCCAGCACAGCTATTTTATCTTTATGACTGAGAAATTTAATCACAATAGGCCTAGGCCTCTTACCAGAGTAGCCAGATGGATTGCCAGACCTGTGTGCACGTTCAATCTCCATCCGACTACAGTCCAGATGAAGTTTCTCAGTGATCACACTCCTGACTTTGTCCTCAGTCTCCTTCCAGCTCTCATTTTGTGTCTCAGGAATGCCGTCCACAACAACGTTGTTCCTTTTTGATTGACCCTCCAGATATTCAGCTTTATCAGTTATTTTTATCATGGTCTCACACATAGTCTTGATGTCAGTACGGGCAGATTTACTCTCCAACTCAATCCTCTCATTATTCTTTATAAGATCTTCAATATCTCTCTGAGAAAATTGCAGGCTGCATTTCAGTTCCTGTGTGTCTTTGGTCAGTTGATCAATCCGTTTGTTCACATTATTCACCAGTATATCCACAACCGTCTTGAAATGACTTTCCTGCTGCTGTAAAAGTTGCATGAACCAATCCTTCTGTTGATTCAGTAGATCTCGTACCTGAGAAAGCGACACAGCCTCTTCTCCATTGTTTTGGGCCTTAGGTGGCATGGTGTAATGAGGTCCACAACACAGGCTTGAGATTCAGCAAGTGTAGTAGGCCGAGAGGAGATCCACCAAAAATCACTGCATCAGAAGGTCATCCACCTCTTTTCACTTGATGTAACGTAAAAAGTAGCGTCTTAAATTAAGTTGTTTAAAAATTTTTAAGATCTTGAGTTAAATTAAAACACTTTTAAAAGAATAGCAGGAGCAGGAGCAGGATCAGATGAGATCAGATCAGTTCCTGTGTGCTGTGCTGTGCACATGTGTGCTGTCCCCTCTCTTGTGGTAAGATGATTATTACAGGAACACATCACCCAAATTCATCAGTAATCATAACTAGATTATTATACTGTTGCTCCGGTGCTTTTTGGTACATGCAGGGGCGAGAACCTGCACGCATTTGTCCGCGCTGAACACCGCACGGCACCTGCTGTCACATCATCCACCCACCACTTCTTCTTCTGACGTTCATTCAATAAAGTTTAAAAAAACAAACCAAAAAACAAAGTTCGTTTTCTCGAGATAACGACTTAATATCTCAGGAAAACAAAGTTCGTTTTCTCGAGACAACGAGATAATATCTCGTTATAACGAGATAATATCTCGTTATATCGAGAAAACGGCTTGTAAAAAAAAAAAAAAAACACGTCTGCTTAGGGCTTCCGTAGGCTTAGGGCTTCCGTAGGATAAATTAAATTACCTTAATAATATGAAATAAAAGGAGCAGGAGAAGCAAAGTGAAACAGAAACATTTTGTTGCACAGTCCAACAACACTCAAGTCCATACTTGGTTATTGTGTCACATCCAGTTTACAGTTCTCAACATGCGAGATGAATCAGGTCTTATAGCATTTGTCAGAAGATCCTCTCAAAGTGGACCTGACTTTCTCAAGTTGCAAAAGCTGCATTACATCTCTGATCCAGTGAGTGTGGGTAGGTGGTGTCTCATGCTTCCACTAAAGAAGAATTAAACATCTAGCAATCAGATATGCAAAGGCGGTAGCCTTTAATTTATACTTTGGAAGGTTAGGTTAGGTTTTGAACAGATCTCCCCAGTATTTGCTAAGTCGAGGGCAGGTCCAAAAAGTGTGGACAAGAGACACTATTTGATTTTTTCATCTAACACACATGAGATTTACATTAGTAGAGATCTTGGATAATTACACTGTGGTGAAGTTGATGGTGAATTTTAAACTATATGAGTCCGTGTCAAGCGCAAATAGATGAGTGGACCCTGGTCAAAACTGTACTGCAGTGAAGTGGGAAATTATTAGACTTGTCCTTGTTGGTCTGCACTTGTGTCGTTGGGGACAAGTATAATAATTTTATCTGTGATGTGTAGTTTTCACCTAATCCTAATTTAGTAAGAGTGTAGTGTAAGTAATTCCATTCTACCCAGTCAAAAGCTTTTTCAGCATCAAGGGAAACATGATTTCAGGCTGGGAGGGGGTGGGAGTATATAAAATGTGAAACAGTCTTTGTACATAAAAAAAAAAACCTACTTTTAAGAAATCCAGTTTGATCTTGTGATATTAATATGGGTAACAGTTTTTCTAGGCGTTTAGCAAGGCATTTGGATAATATTTCGAAATCTACATTTAATACCGAGATTTGGCAGTATGATGAAGGTTCTAATGGTTCTTTGTTTGGCTTCAGTAACAAGGATACCGTAGCTTCATTTCGGGTCGGAGGCAGCGCACTGGAAATTAAGGATTCATCATACATTACTTTTAGAACAGGAGTGAGATTTTTGCTGAAGGTTCTATAAAACTCAACTGGGAGGCCATCTGGCTCTGGAAATTTGCCTACTTGCATTATTTTAATTGCATTTTCAATTTCAGTTGCTGAAATTTGTTTGTTGTTGTGTAGTTGTTTCCTAGCCTCATTACTGATGTTAGGGATATAAATTCCATCAAAAAATTATCAAGTAGCTCTGTATTCTGACAGCCTTCGGATTCATAGTTTACAATAAAAATTACAAAATGTTTTGTCGATTTCACCAAAGACAGGAGTAGGGTTGAGCCGGATACTCGTTTCAACCGGTGGATAAAGCATTTTTGATGAGCACGAGTATCATACGAGTAAATTGAATCGATATCTGTGCTTGTGATGAAGGACAATCCTCATTGGGTAGCTGACTGTGTCCACGTTCTATGATAGGCCAGTCACACACAGCGCCCCTCCCCTACTCACTGCACTCCTCCATTCTTCCTTCACTGCTCTACTTACACACACAACACAGAGACAACGTCTCTAATATGACTATAGAATCCCATTAGGTTTTCTTCAGCACGCTCCTACCTCGGTATTTATTGTCAGTAGAGTTACTTGGTGAAAAAAACTTGATTCGTAACGGACGCGGTGCTTTTGACAAGACAGGGCTGAATGCGGCTCGCGTCACGTCGCTCGCTGCCTTTACACCAGTCGGGTTTTTGTATCATCTGCTTGCTCTTACCTTGGTGGTATATATATTACAAATTAAGCTTTGAATATATAGAGGCATTTTTATACCTAAGCTTTACATAGCCTACGTGTTAGACCACACACACAGACACACACACGCACACACACACACACTGTCTTTCCCCTTCCCTCTTTCTCTCTCTCTCACTCACGCACAAACACACACACACACACACACACACACACACACACACACACACACACACACACACAAACCATAATCAACTACAATCAGTTATGTTTAACTTTGTGTGGAAATACAAAAAAAACCTGACAAGAGCACTTGGTATTAAAAATAAATAAATAAATAAATTAAAAAAAACAACAAAAAAAAAAAAAAAGTTTTGTTGAGTATGAAAACTCTTGATCATACATTTTACTTAGTAGTTCATAATTGCCTACTGTATGTGTTGTATTTATAGAGTGGTGAAGGGATGACGTATTTTTGTTGGCCAACCAGGAAGTAAGCAACGCACTGGTTCCCTTGTCAAAAACCTTATGGGATTTTTGAATGGGATTTTTGGTTATCAGCAAAAATAAGCTCTGTGACGAACACAAGTTTGTAAGACTTACACATTTTGTTTAGCATGAGAATCTTCACAGATGAACACTACTTTTGTGTGTTTTGAATAGTGAATGAAATCGCCAGAAGCAAAAAGCTATTGTTAGGCTATACATGAACTACATTGCAGTCACACAACTAAATGTCACAACTACAAACAATGTAAAAAAAACGTTAAAACACGATCGAAAGATATTATAAACAGATAAATCTACAAGTTTGAGTGCGAGTCTGTAAAGCTGTAAAGGCGGACAAGTGGGTTTAATGAGTTTCTGTACCCGGTGTGATGACATAACATCTCCAACAAACATTGTAGTCCCAATTATCCAATTGTTAGCAATTGCCTTTTTTTAAGACGAGTAAAACCTTAAAAGTTCAAAAATCAGGTTTAAGCGGCTGTATTTTATATTGCAGAACAAAATGTCTAAATATAATTAGCCTGTGTTAACCACAGACCTTATTTAAGGTATTTTACTGATAGCCCATTCACAAAACCAATCGACTTTAAGACGAGGGAACCGGAGGTGCTAAAGGCTAACGGATTTCCGTGTTTTAGGACTCATTACCTCACCACTCTGCACTTAAGTTTATTCATGTTCTATGTTTATAAAAACTTGTTCTGTAAATAGTTCTTGCCATTGTGATCAAAAACATTGATCTGAAGCTCAATTCTTAGGCTGTTCTGTATATTGTTTTCTAATAAACAATAAATATGGCAATTTCTGATCAACCTTTATCAATTTCAGGCTTAAAATAACATCTTCCGGCCAAGCCCCGCCCATTTCCGATTAAGTAGCACCAAATTCCGGTATAACCCCCTCCCACTCAGATACAGATACAGCAAGCCTCCAGGAAGTGCGCCACCCTCTGAAAAAAGTGGAAGTACAGCGTCACGTGATGCACACTGGCCCAGAAAGACTTTTCCCCATTTGCTTAATATTGGGAAAGAGACCTCCTTAAATCACTGGATAATTATTCTTAAGACATGTTGACTTTTCAGAATGCATTTTTTTATAGCCATTATTAAAAATATGAAGTCCTAAAGATGTAAAATGTGCAATTTTCCGAATCAAGATTTGGAATTCGGTATTTCTCCAGTCATAAAATGAATGCACATGGGCCCCGTGGGACTCTACCACGTGAACGCGCATGTAACTCTCAGAGTCCCTGTGCCGGCCGTAGTAATGGATATTTTTGAATCATAATTCATAATTTTTACCATTTTACAACACATCCATATGCTGTTGGCTGTAAAGCTGTAATATGGACGTCTTACCGTGTCTGTATCAGAGACCGTATATACAGTCTACGGTCTGTATTCAAACTACCGATTATCAGTGAGCAGTGCGGAGCACTAGTGACAGTTACTAAAAGGTACTGAACGTAATATTTACTTAAAGTTTAGCTGTGTATTAATACACGGGGCAATATTACAAGGCACCGCCTTGTATTATATTTTTGTGGGCACAACACTTTTTGATTTTGATGGATTTTTTTTTTTATTTCTCCACTCGTGATTACAATATGATTCCCTGATAAGTTGTATGTATATTTGTGTATGTGTGTGTGTGTGTGTGTGTGTGTGTGTAGAGAGAGAGAGAGATAAATATACCATTATTTGATTATCACGTAAATATTAAAACTGACAGCACCGCTGTCGTTATATCGCCGACTAGCGGCTGTTGCTAATAAGCTAAGCTACTACGAGAGGAATGCTCGTGAATGAACGCTGTTCGCTTCGAGCACTCGACTCAGGTAACTTGTGTGAGCGAGCCAGTGAGTCGGAGTCAATGCTCGGGTACACTCGGCCGCACTCGACCGCTTTCGGCTGTCGTTAAGCACTTCTACGCATGCTCTTTGGGCCAGTAGATCCGGGTATTTTACACTTTTCTAAACCCAGAAAAAGAGTTTTTTCTGCTTCATGCGCCACTGAGCAGCTCTCTTAGGAATGAATGAGGCCCTGCCTACATCCACGAGATACAGATATTGATAGTGGTGTACTCACTCATCCCCAGTCATGAGTCAGGTGGCCAGATTCATTTCTAATTTGGGATATTAATTGCAAATTTTCTGAGTGCTGCAACTGGTGAGCAAGGATTCTAGATGCTCTTTCGCCATGCTCACAACTCAGCCTTTTAGATTTCAAAATCATCTGTTCAGTCAGTTTTTTAGAAATAAGATTCAATTCTGTCAGTGTTGCTGATCTAGGTTTAAAATCATATCAGACAACTCTAGCAAGCGTGTTCTTCTTTGTTTGTTCTTGAAGGAGCTGTAAGAGATTATTTTTCCACGAATATGTGCTTTCAGACTTTGCCAAATAGTACTCCATCTTACATCTTTATGTACATTAATTTCCAGGAATAAATCAATTTTAGATTAAATATATTTAGCAAAGGCTTCATCTGACAGTAGATAATTGAAGAAAGATGAGTTTTAAGATGCAGCTCAAAGAGCACAGGGCAATGATCTAATATGACTATAGAAGTGTATGTGCAAGTTTTAACCATCAGGAGAAGACGTTTGTCAATATAATAAACTGACTGAACAGATGAATATAAAAAGTAATCAATGCAGAGTAGGACTGCGGCACAGGGGAAAAGAAAGAGTACTGCCTGGTTAATGGCAAGAGGAGTCGCCATACATCCACTGCTCCAAGTGTTTCCAAATGTGACTGGAGTGCCAGAGCACATTTTGGCAGCTGGGGTCGAACTTAGAGTCTAAAACGCAATTCATGTCTCCTTCCTATTATCAAGTGGTAACCCTCAATACAAGGTAAAGATAAGAAAAGTTCATTAAAAATTTACAGTCAGACCAGTTCGGTGCATAAATGTTGACAAGAGTTAAAGGAGCATTATACAGTGAGCCAGATACCATATTGTATCAACCATTGCGGTCTGCACTAACCTGACAAACAACAAAGTTTGTAGATCTGTAAATAAGTATGACTGCACCCCAAACCTTTTCGTTGAATTGGGAATAATACACCTCACCCATCCACTGAGTTTTAAGTTTTAGGTTGTCTGAGATCTTTAAATGCCTTTCCTGGAGAAATGCAATATTCACGTTGAGGTTCTGATGGTGGGAGATAACTTTTTACAGCCTGGTTAAGGCCCTTGCAGTTTCAGCTGATAAAGTGGAACTGGCAGCCAGGAGGACCTTTTCTACTATGCTCATATGCTGTCAGCAGTCAACACAAACCCCTGATAGGCATGTAGCACTTTTATATCTTATGTTCCTGATGTTTCTGAATGCAAGATAAAGTTGATAAAGGTGATTATATGTCAGCCTACCAGAGCCTGTCTGTGTGCAGTTTGTTGTTCTTGTGGCTTCGTTCATTTCCACCCATAGTCCAAAGATTGTACGTATGCTTTAGCTCTCCATGATCTGTAACACAAAAAGCTGCATAGGTTTGCATATGGAAAACAGGGATATATCCTCCTCCACAGTTTTAGCAGGACAGAATTTTAACAGTTCTAACAGTTTTGTGAACAAAAAACATGAAAAATTGCATCTTTGTTAATTTAGTAGAAGACAGTACATATATTTTTTAACTAAGGGACAATCCCATTAGTTAAAAAAAGGAAGAGGTCATTTCAAGACAAGACATCATATCTGGCATACAACACAGAGAGGACATCATCATTATACAAAACAATAAGTCTTCTGTTCTATGGATTTTGCTGAATCCAGTTCAATCCAATTCACAGATAAAGACAAGTATGACCTATGAACAGTGTTTTTTGTTTGGTTTTTTTTTTGGGGGGGGGGGGGGGGGGGGGGTTAAAAATTAGAGTGGTAGAGTAATACAATACTTTCAAGGGGGGGGGGGGGGGGGGGGGGGGGGGGGGGGGGGGGGGGGGGGGGGGGGGGGGGGGCATTAAAATTGACGGTTAGAGTAATACATTACTTTTAAGCAGTAATTGAGTAATTTAACTGTAGAACAGATTTGTGGTAATACTACTGCATCCAGTAACGCATTACCACCTGATAGAAAGTATTGATATTTTCTCAGCATTTTTTGACCCTGTGACATTTTTTTACACCTTGGTGGACTTCTGCTGTTGTTTTGGTGAAAGTAATGCAAAAGTAATGTTATGCATTACTCTGCACAGGAAGTAATATTGCAAAGAAATTTCCCTTTAAAATGACAATTAACAGTAATATGTAATGCATTACATTTCAAAATTTACTTGCTCACCACTGCTTGAGAAAGTTCAAAAGAACACAACTATTGACCACATTTGTTTATTTTTTTTTCTTTTTCATTGTTCTTATGGATAAAGTGCACATTATATCATAAATAATTTTTTTTTTCTTGATTGGTGTGATTTTTTTTGTATTGACATTGGGGATCATGTGTTTGTACAGGAAAATGAATTATTCCACGTAGTACCACACAACCTTTATGACAAGAAAAACATACTCTTCCTCTGTTCTCCTCACACATCCACAGTCTGCTCTGTGTGTGCTGTGGATGTTTTGTGGACATTCAATTTGGTTTGAGGCCAGGATGGTCAGTCATGCATGATGGAGGACTTGGCTCTTGATTCATTCTTCATACAACCTTGTGTGGAAAAACAAAAAGAGCAGATTTAGGTCAAGAATTACCATAGGGAATTTCATGTGCCCACTATTTTGTGTAACAGGAGAGATAATTATACTGCATTTGATATGTTTCATACATTTTACCAGTGAAATGCAACATTTTTAGACAAGTTGTTCAGAAATCTAACAGATATTAATGTCCTCTTACATAGGAGAGATTTACAGGGAGAGTATGGTGGGTCATTTCTTCACTTTCCTGGGATTTGCAAATTTGCCTATGGCAGTCACACAGTTTTAATTTCATGATGGACATGATTAAGCTGTACTTCATCCTTATGTCAAGACAATGCAAGATCCTGCTGTTATTGAGAATGGTCTGCGATACTGTGATACTGCATGGGATGTTACAATACATGGGACTATACAGGAGGAAAAATGAAAAGTGAAAGAGAGTGATAGATTAAGTAAGCCTATTCGACCACCAGTTTCTGACAGCCTAGCCTACTTAGTCGCACAGGAACGTTTAATGTCATCCTGCATAATTCGCCATATGCATTTGTTTATTAGGAAAAACTGGAGATTCAGTGTCAACAATTAATAATATTAAACAAATATTCTTCAAAGTAGATTTATTTATGTTCTTATTTCCCACATTATAACCATTAATCTACCTGTATGCTATTCTATGAAAAAAAATGTGGCATTCAAACCTAACCTGCTTGCTGGCAGATTTTCTTCCACAAATCCGGAGTTTCTCTTCATCCCTCTTACAGAGCAGGACATATTGTTTGTTTCCTCATTGACTCAGTCTGTATCATATGCTGGTGTATCAGGACCATTGTAGGTAAAAATAAATAAATAAAATACAGAGCTTGGGGACAGGGAAAAAGAAAAAACCCACAGAATTTCTATGAATAAAGTTGCAAATTCACGAGATAACAACCTGGATATTCTGTGAGATTTTTAAGTCATACATTTGCGAGAAAAAAACACAAATTTTAGAAAAAATATACAAAAAAAATATAAGAAACATGTGTGTTGTTGTTTTTTTCTTCAGTGAACCACATCACTTTACATTGTTGGATCATCCTCACCACATCAAAAAAAGCTTGACCTGATGATGGTGGTATGTAATTACAACGTATCCAGAAAGGACCCTCCATGTCTTTAAACCCAATTTTGTGGCAAATTATTATTTACTGAGACTTTCACTGCAAACCAAAAATACAAGGTACAAGGTAAAAGGTAGATTTATTTGTCATTTTTATTAAATTGGTTTAAGAAGACATTAAATCAAAGTTGACCCTAAATCCTGCTACATCTTTTTGGTGTCAAAGGAGGAGTTGAGGAGTCTCACAGCCTGAGGAAAGAAGCTGCTCCTTAGTCTGGTGGTTCGGCAGTGGATACTTCTGTATCTTTTTCTAGATGGCAGCAGGGTCAATAGACTGTGGCTGGGATGGCTGCTGTCTTTCAGTATCCGTTGGGCTCTGTGCAGACGCCTCACTTCACCGAGGTCACTGATGCTCTGTAGATGGGAACCAGTGATGTTCTGGGCAGTTTTAATCATCTGCTGTGGAGCCTTCCTGTCCTGGGCCATGCACAAACCATGCCAGTTCATGATGTTTCCAGTCAATATGCTTTCTGTTGCTCCTCTGTAGAAGTTAACTAGATCTTGCTCTTGAATTTAGCCTTCCTAAGTTTCTGTAGAAAGTAGAGCCTTTTTTCTGTGCTTTTTTAACCTGAGTGGTGATGTGTGATGACCAAGATAGAGTCTCAGTGATAGTAATTCCAAGGAACCTATAGCTGTTCACCTGCTCCACCTCAGCTCCACTGATATAGACAGGGGTGTGTGTCAACAATCATGTCCTTGGTTTTACTGATATTGAGCAGTAGGTTGTTCTTTGCGCACCACTCTGCAAGATTGTTGATTTCCTCCCAGTATGAACTCTCCTTGTTGTAGCATGATGATGGTAGTGTCATCCGCATACTTCACAATACAGTTCTCCTGTTGTCTGGGAGTGCAGTCATGGGTGTACGGTGTGAACAGGAGGGGGCTGAGCACACACTGAAGTCCAGAGTGTTCAATTTTTCAGTCAGCTTCATGGGAGAGATTGTGCTGAATGCTGAGCTGAAGTGAACAAACAGCATTCAGGTGTATTTTTATTTTTTATATTTTTTTAAAGATAATTTTTTTGACTTTTATTGCATTTAATTTACAGGACAGTGTGAGCGTTAAAGGGGGAGAGAGAGAAAGGGGGAGACATGCAGCAAAGGGCCGAGGCCAAATTTGAACCTGTGGCATCTGCAGCGAGGACACAGCCTCTGCACATGGGGCACCACTCTATCCACTGAGCCACCAGGCGCCCCAAAGCATTCAGATGTATATATATATGAACCTGTGGTTGGTGCTAGAGGAAAACTCAAGGATCACCAAAGTCAGAGGGCCATATCCCCTTGGCACTGTGAATGCCAGTATAACATTTCAAAAGGGTTAGACTGACATGGCCATGTCTAGACACATGCTCTCAGCATGGTTTTAAACTGATAGCTATATAGGCATAGAATTACTATTGGTGTTCTTGTTCCTGAGAGGATGAATCCTACTATTTCAGCGGCTCGCTGACTTTTGCTCTACTGAAATATACAGAACATATCTGTGTTCCCAGAGGACAAACCCTCTGCAGTTTGCAGTCCCCCTTTTATCAGTGAGTATTTTTATAAACATCTTATCTATAGAAGACAAACATTGGATTGATTGTAATAGTTGCAGAATATCCTATTGATGCTTCCACGCCTAAGTACAAAGGATTTAAATAATACACACCTTTGGGAATTTTTGCTCTTGATCAATTCTGTGTCTGCATTTTCAAAATGCATTTTCTATAACATCTTAAGATGTATTTATTTCACACTCCAAAAGTCTTATCCACGCCTTCTCAGCTTTTTCAATTTGGAAAAATTGATTTGTTCAAACTGATGACCATGCATCCTTGTCATACTGAAGTTGTGGAGTGTGTCTTGACCTAGGGATCATTAGAAAATTGTTGTTTTCCCAACCTTTGAGCCTTTCCTTTCTGTGTTACTCTGTCCGACAGGCACAAGAGAAGTAAGGCTCAATCCAGGAGGAAGCAACTGCAGATCACACTGGCAGAATCTCTCAACCTGTGGAGACTCAATATGTACCAGCTGTTTCTGTGGGTGAGGAGCTCCATGTTGGGACACTGGCTCACTGCTCTGCTGGCATTTTTGCCAAATCTGGACATCACAGGAGGACATTAATAACAGGCTGCAACTACTGGCCCTCAATAGGTTTAAAATACATTGCATGTTGACACATTTTGAATATGTGTTAACACGCATGCGCACACACGCACGCATGCACACACACACACACACAGTTCTCACAATTTTTTTAAAATTAACTGTACTGTCCAGTCAGCAGTGTTGATAACTCTTTATTTTTTATTTTACTCTTGCCTAATTCAAGGCCATTATTTCCCGATGATTTTTCCCATAAACTTTAAATTGTCTGGAATAATTTTCTTATTTACTGTATACAGTTACTGTGCTCACTTGCCATACCTGACAACCTGTGTTATAGCTAGAGCTGATGTTGGACTCAACAAAATACCTCAGAATGACCTTTGCATCAAGTCACAGAATTTGGTGATGCAGAATGCACTGAACACAAATGGTTTAAGTCTGTTTATTGTCATAACTAATTGTTTGTGTTCCTGTCATATTATTCGTGATATGTATTATTCACTTAAGCACTGATCAGAAATTGTCACCACTCTCTGGCTAAGTCTCTTATTTTTTTATTTTGCATTTATAGTGGGCAGCTAATTAGCCCTTTCATTACCATTGGAGGTTTAACTTGATACTTGTAGTCAAAAGTCTGTTGCTTGATAGCATGTCGTGTTGCTTTCAAAAAGGGATGAGTACAGAATAGCAAAGTGACAAATTAGAGGGCATGTTATATAAGTGTGCTTGTTTGGTCGGCGCTGCCTGGAATCATCCTGTCAGTCACTTAAAAAAAGTGTCCATTAGCTATAGGCCTACCTGCAATATTATTTCAAGGTTGGCCACATTAGAAAGCAGTGTTAAGGGTAGTTGGGCATAATGTCAAAAGAATTCACTGACGCTGGCTCTGCATAGCCGGTACTATGAAGCTGGTTATGAACTCAAATACATCCCATGGTATGACATGAAACAGTAATATGAATATTTCACATAAAAACACTTTCTGTGATGTCTTTGGTCTGCTACCAAAGTAAAGAGTGCAAAGTAAAGAGTGGAAAAGTAGCTAATGACCTATCGGACAGCCTTCCATTTGTGGAAGTTACGATGATGGAGAGGGTTGAGACAGCATGTCAAAGCTTTTTAGCTGTTGCCCCGCAGCTGGCAAACATTAAAGATTTTTCTCTCAATTTCCATCCAGATGATAGGACATAAAGTATACATCTCAAACATTTTCATTTCAATAAATGCTTGTTAAGATACTATCTGCCCACAGATGAGTTAACACAAACGTGATAGCCCACGACGACCACTGATTAAAGTACTGCCTTTTAGATATATTTGCAGTTTTATGAACTGTGTCGGGGGAACTCTTGCATAGCAGTAAGTTTACTGCTGATGCATACAAACATTTCTTGTAGTTGCAACTTCACATTGAAAGTATTTAACTGGTAAAACATGGGTTGACTTTTATTATGAGGTAGTCACAGGAAATGCAATGTGTTTGTTGGTGAGATTAGTTCTACTGCTACTTTCACAGTCATTTTCAGCATTTTTTATTATTTTTTTTTTTTTTTACAGCAGATCAGCTCAAAATAATGAATAATGAGTAATGGAACTTGTCAGCAGCAGCCACAGTGAGTTGTTACAGACAGGATGCATACCTACTTAGTGAGGAAACCAGTTCTTTTTACTGTGCCTTTTTCTCTGCAGAATCATGCCATGTACAGCGTAAAATCAGATCCGAGTTGCTCACAGAATGAGTGAAAAATCCTAATTATTGCCTGACTTCCAGACAGAAACAATAAGCTTTTTAGCTGCTGCCTTGCAACTGGCTGCTCGTCTTCTGACCAAGTTTTACACAGAATGATGTTGCGATTATGCATTAATAGAATGTGTGGACAAGATGCTGAGACTGAGCTGTTTTCTCCAGTTTTGCCTTGCCACTCTGTTCATGGGCATCAAGGAGATAAATTTATCCTGGCAGGAGGAGATAGATGACCTCTTAACAGAGATCCAGGACCTGTAACAGGCTGTGTCTGTCATCCTGCTCATGAGAGACAGAAGTGGTTTTATTCTGCATGCTTCCTGATTCCCAAGATGGACGAGTTCTGACACATTTTGGATCTCCACGTGCTGAACCGATGTGCTACCTGCAAAACGTCACATATGCTATGCATGCATGAAGCGGTTCAGCCAGGCATTTAGCTCACCATCTCTGTACAGTTTCTTAGGTGTTTACATGCCCAGCTATATAAAAAAAAAAACACCAGTCACTCTAACTAAAACCACACACCTACTCTGAAGGCTACCGGCTCCCCCCAGTTACGACTCTCCTGCTCCCTTATAGGCCAGCAGCCTCTGCAGCAGCATCTGGGCCAGCTCTTTCTTCCTGGGTTGATGGTGAGCAGGTCGCTCTGGATCTCATGGCTCAGCTGCATCTGCAGATCACTCAGCTTCTTCTTCGGGACAGCCAGCGCTGACATGACGATGGTCTCCAGTCGCCGTATGACTCCACGTTGTATAAAGGATGCACACTTTTATGTCGGGGTGGCTCCTTTAAGACAGGGAATTCTTCTTCGCCCTCAACCTTTTGCCACACACTACGGAAGCCCTAAGCGGACGTGTTTTTTTTTTTTTTACAAGCCGTTTTCTCGATATAACGAGATATTATCTCGTTATAACAAGATATTATCTCGTTATCTCGAGAAAACGGAGTTTGTTTTCCTGAGATATTATCTCGTTATCTCGAGAAAACGGAGTTTGTTTTCCTGAGATATTATCTCGTTATCTCGAGAAAAC